>NW_024870457.1:0-12864 GCF_013358625.1 Macadamia integrifolia | reverse complement strand
AAATTAAAATGTACCTGCTACCACTTCCGTGCTGACCTCAGCTTCCTCAGCTGATAGGGCATACATTCTTCCTTGCGATTGATTCCCCCGAGTTAAGGGAGGTCTGTACGCAAAGGGCTGACTGGAGGGTAAGGCTGGTTTGACTCGATAGTCTTTAGCATAATGCCCATAGGAGTGGCAATTAAAGCAACGGATCTGTGACGCCGAAACTGGGGCGGGGCCCCTTTGCATCTGGCTTGTTGTAGATGGAGGTCGGGGTGGCCTTGTGACTGTAGGCACCTTACTAGTGTTTGGGTGAAAAGATGTAGAGTCCGAACCACCAGCTAGTCGAGAAAGGTAGCCAGATGGCCTATAGGGCTGTCTATATGTAGGCCCAGAACTATACGACCCACGGTATACCTTAGATGAGTTGCCCATGTCCGAAAATGGATTAGTCCTCTTCCACAATCCAGGTGTGAGGGACTGTTCTCCCTTCTGCTTATCTTCTATGGTCTTAGCCTTTTGCACAATCTGGTCATAATCTGTCAAATCTAGGACCTCGACCACTGACCCAATAGATGCCTTTAATCCCTTCAGAAATCTTGCAGCCTTTTCTTCAGCTGACCTCATATGCCTAGGGGAAAAATGGAACAAGCTTTCAAACTGCTGTTGATACTCAATGATAGTCTTATTCCCTTGAGTTACGGCCATGAATTCCGTCTCTTTACGGTCTCTGAAGCTATGAGGGTAATGGTTGGCCAAAAACAACTCCTTAAACTGCTCCCATGTGGGTTCTGGATGTGCGGCCAACAATATAGGCTTAGAGGCTTGCCACCAAGAGTTGGCTTCATTCTTGAGTTGCAACCCTGCACAAATAAGCTTCTGTGCCTCAGTGCACTCAATTATCTCAAATATCTTTTCCAGCTCTTGGATCCACTGGTCCGGCTCTAGAGGATCACTTCCCACCTTAGAGAATACAGGTGGCAAATTCCTCTTGAAAGATTCCACTACCCTTGACGTATTATTCGTCAACGGGTAATTGGGTGCATACGCTGTATAGTAAGGGTATGGAAGGGGCACCATATACGGAGGAATGATGAGTGGTGGAATTGGGGGTGTACCTCCAGCTTGTGGCCCCATATCAGACCCTACAGGTGGGTCTTGTGGAGTGATTATCCAAGGATGTTGACTGGGTTGAGGAAGGTCTAACTGTTGCTGTATAGCAGCCATAAATGCCTGTTGCTGCTGAAGCATTTGTTGCTGGAAGGCTTGTTGTGACTGCTGGATTATGGTTGCAACATCACCCGGAGTGATAACCGGTGGAGGATCCGGAAGGGTAGTCACAGGTGGGTCCCCTTGTGCCACACCCTGACCAAAGGTTTCTTGAGGTTGTAGGAGTGGGGTTTGCCCCACAGAGCAAGACCTTCTAGGATTTGGTGATCGACCGACCGGACGAGGACCACATGAGGTACCTCGTGCATTGCTACCAGATCTAGTACGTACCATCGTGTCCTTGCACCTGAAACATACCATACACAAACATTGGTTAAGTATCTTAGAATTTACATCAGCACATAATCATATGCCAACACACAGGGTATTATAGTGTATGATGTCTTGTAACTAGCTACAGCTAAATCCTGAAAATATGGTGCTAGTGCATCGACAAGTAGGACAATGGTCCCACTCGATTTTTTTTTTCAACCGACGGGCTGTCCACCGGTGGGCTGCTCACCGACGGGCATCTCTGGTGGGCCCGTCGGTCCGACCCGAGGCGGAAGACGAACAGGGCTTTTAAGCCCCTATTTTCTCCCTTTTTCTTCTATTCCTTCTCTTGGATTATTTGGGACGATTTTTGGGAGGTTCTTGGCACGTCCACTCGCGATTTCACTCAACGATTCTCAGATTTTTGGAAGATCCAAGCTTCTTTCACTCTCAAGTAAGTCTCTTCTCCATTTCTCTTCTTGGAACATGCATTTTAGAGGTTGAATCCATTTATGCTCCCAAAAACTTGATCCCTTTCATGTTTCCTTCATAGAACAATCATTCCACAAGAATATGATACTTTCTTTGTGATTCATTCGTAGTTTTGGGCTCTACTACCCAATCCATGAGAGAAAATCCCAAACCATGCCCTAATTTCTCTAATTTGGGGTTTTCTTCTATCTCTACCCTTTTCTCCCCAACTAACAACTCAAATGAAATTTCTTATCCTTGATTTGCATTTACAATGTGGGAGAGATCATGGAAACTTGTATATGCTTGCAATCCCATCTCTTTCTCATGAAAATCCTTCTCTTTTCCATGCAAACCCATCTCTTTTGTGTTAGGTTTCTTTGAAAAAAATTTCTGGGTTTCTATGATTCTCTTCACATCATTTCATACTTGTGGATAACTTAAATCTCTTTCATTCCTCGCACCTCAATGTCATAATAGAAGATTTCTTTGCATTAACTTGATTGTATAATGATAGGCATTTCCTTCATGGACATGTAAGCTTCAAGCTTTACACTATTATGGGACTTTTCATTTTCTTAGATTGAAATTGCACATTGAGATTTGGGGTTTTCCATTATTTCTCACTTGCCGTGCCTTATACACCTTTGTTACGTTTCTATTATGCAATGTGCTAGTAGATATCATGTTTTGGGGGCTTCCTCCCTCATCATTTCTCCATGATATATCCACTTCTCTTTCTATCATAATCCACATTATGTATTTAGGTGCATTTACATGTGCTTTCTCACCCATCTATTTGTTTCCTCTGTTATGCAACATCCTTACTTATCATCATCCCTTCTCTTTTCTGGCTAGGATGTCTTCTCGCAAGGGCAAGGAACCCGCATCCTCTTCCACTCGACGTAGGGCCACCACTTCTAAGCGGAAGAGTGCAGGGACTAGTTCCCCAGCCCTTCGTACAAAGCGACAAGGACATGCCCCCACCGATCCTTTAGACTATGATGAGGGACTCTTCCGAAGTTTGCAGGCGGCAACCAACTGGCAGGCCTTTCTAAAGAGGTCTGTGATGATGGAGAAGACCGTGGTAATCAGTGATTTCCACAAGATTCAACTTCATGAGAGATTTACTGCACTGGGTTGGCAGCCTATCCTTAACATAGATCGTCCATGCTATGAACAACTGGTTCGAAGATTCTACTGCAATTTGGAGGTCTCTTACCAGTATGGGGAGTATTCAATCACTAGCATGGTGAAGGGGGTGAACATTCACTTGACTGTGGACACCCTTGCTAGTATTTTAGACATTTCGTCGGTTAGGCAGTAATTCTACAGTCCCCCAAGGAGTAAGCCCGTGGGCCCATCCTTGAGTTCGGAGACGCAGGACCACATTTACGAGACCATTTGTGGCAGTAAGGAGCGTCCGAATTCCGAGATGATATTTTACCTAGAGGTTCGTGTATTTGCTCGCTTGGTTCAGTTTAATTTACTCCCTAGAGGAGGTCACTGGAACCAAGTAGGCTTCATGGCGGCCTACATAGCCTTCTGCATCTATAAGGCCTTGGAGGGAGGTACCGAGCACTTATGCTTGCCCTACATCATACTTAAGACTATGGAGCATCATACCTCACATCCCGAGGACGAAGGTTTCCCATATGGTAGGATCCTCACCAGGATCTTTGAGTTATTTGGGGTGGATCTGAGTGATCTGAGTGGAGGAGGGAAAGACTCCAGCAGACAAATTTGACAGGGGGAACCTACTGAGGATGGGTCTCCAAGCTCTTATGGATGTACCTCAGAGAGCAGGAGCTCAAAGAGAAAGGGACAAGAGGAATGCCCATAGGGAGAATGTCCCCATGGAGGAGGATATTAGTGAGGAGGATGAGGATTATGTTCCTCAGTTCGAGGAGGAGGATTTTCTGGACGAGGATATCCTCGAGGAGGAGCCTCTAGATTCGAGAGATGCTGATCCTGACTTTGCGAGGGCTGCAGACCCACAGCATAGAGCCCCACCACTTGAGAGTGGTGCTTTTGACTTTGAGAGTATGATGGCTACTATGAGGGCCTTGAAAGATGGGCAAGATCAGCTTCTGAGAAGACTAGATGAGAGTGCTACCAGAGAGGAAAACATCTTAGAAAGGCAGGCTACATTAGAGAGTTCCTTCCTAAGATTAGGCGAGGATTTGGACACAACGGCCAACGCTATTTCAGCGGATTTTTCCCGACTCCGGAGGGATGTACAACTAGTGAACTCAAGATTTGATTACTACGACCGCTGGCTCAATGTTAGATCGAGACCTAGGAAGAATGGAGTAGTAGAATTAGACGATGACGAGGGTCTCTAAGGACTTAGCTCGCCCATCTACATCAGCTTTTCACTTGTCTCTGTGTTGTTTATATTATTATATTTTCTTTTCTCTGTAATTGGACTTGCTTGTGGGGCGTTATGTTTTGTGGGTGACTTGTGGTTAGTTTTGTATGCTTGATATCTTATTGTAATTTAGTTGTAGCATCATTAGTTGGCCTTTATCAATTATGCTTATTGGTATATATATATGTTGTCTATCAGGTGCTTGTGTGTGAAAAATTTAGAAAATCTCGTTTTAGCGTCGTTATGCTGCCAAAATTTCGTTAAATTCATACTCAATGGGTTATGAACTCAAATAACTAATCTCTTATTTATTCCAAGTAAACTTTCTCTAATGCATGCCATGAAATGTAATAATTAAATGCAACCATTTTTTTTTCTTTCTTTGGCTTTTAACTCTTTAAAGTTTTTACATTTTCCCAATCCCATTTCCTATTATAGATTTTATGGGGTCTAAATGGTATGTTGTGAGTGAATAAAGCATCCCGCTCTGATACCACCATTGTCACGCCCTGTTCTCACAGAACCGGACCGGTGACCGGGTTAACTCCGGTTAACCCAAACCTGCCAGGATCATCTGATACAGTACCCAACCACAATATACACGCATCCAATATAAACGTTCGAAAGTTTAGCGGAAGACTTAATTTACCTGTAAATACCTCCGATATACTTGATACCCAAATTGTAGTATATAGATAAATACATGTGGGCCCGCAGACATGATATTTACACAAAAATAATAACAATTCACGTATCAAGTACACAAAGGGGTCATCAAAAGAATCAAAAAGTGAAACTCTGTACGACGTCAATACTGCGATCCCGCAGCACAACCCTCGCATGTGCAATCCGTACCGTACTCATACTCCTCGGGGACCCACCAATCCTCATCAGAGAATTCAACTGTGGGGCCCGACCCTTGATCTTTAGGCGGGTGACCTATAAAATCATCTAAAAGGGGTGTACACGTGGGATGAACTCACTAGCTCAGTAGTGAAAAGAAGGACCACACAACAATCCACACAACAATCACATCCATATGCACTATATGCTATGCAATTCATTTTAAATCTCATCCACCTAAACAACATTACTAAGTCTTTGGTTTGGTGCTACTACAACCACAGTGAGCGTATGCTCCGGGTACGAGCTGCGAACTCCATCCCGCGATACGCCCATAGGGCTGTTGGAGAAGGCCCACCGTGAGTACTCAAAAAAGTAAAGCATGTCAACTACCGGCTCTCAACATAAAAGTAAATGATAGAAAGTAAAGGTGCTGACTCCAGTAATTTAAAAGCAGTACGATTGACCCTCTTAAATATACCATCGAGGTTGCCGACTGTCCTAATAACTAGTCGGGCGTATGTCTAACCGCCACAGTGACTCGACACCTGTGACCACTGCTTCCCCCAAGTGATAATCCAATACCTCAACCTCTGTTAGGAAGGGTCGTAGCACAGGAACATGATAATCCTAAACCGCATGCTCTTATATGACATAGTACGATTGCATAGTACCACCGTGTCTTATTCCACGGGCCACCAATGCACTCGTTTCCAAGCCGACTACGGCATCTAGTCTAATAATGCATCATGCACAATGATTCCATCATTCATCACATAAGCATATTGATCATTTAGAATTGAGAAAGTAAACACAACACACATGTCATAATCATGTGAGGATGACTAAGCTGCACATAATTTGCATGATGACATGGCTAGTCTAGATACAATTGAATGATGCCAAACAAGCCTTAAATTAAAAGCAAACGTCCTCTCCCCACTTACTGTCGTGTACAAAGACTCACGCCCGGTACGGGTGTGATCCGACGCGAAAAACGTAAATTTTGGTGAACCTATCATAAGTGAATGGGGTTAGCATTTCTCCACGTTGGGGTCAAAATTAACAAGATTTGATGACAAAATCATGTTTAGAATCATAAAAGAAGGTTACACGTCTGTTTTGGGTCCGTTCGGACATAAAAATCACATTGGGGGCCTCTCGGGTGGGTCGGACAGCCCACCGGTCATCTCAGGTGGGCGGGGTGGCCCACTGGTGGGTACCGAGGGTCGGTCCTCTCAGACGGGCTGTGCAGCCCACCGGTCCTAGCCCACCTGTGAGGACGAAAAAATACCTTTTTCCCTGAAACTTTCCCCAACCCTTGGGGAATCAAATGGGGTTTTTTCAATCCCATTTTCCACACATTCAAAGTCTTATAAGATGATTCTAACCTAGATCTAACTTAGATTTAAGGTTTGAGAAGCCATCCTACCTTCTTTGCTCATGAACTTCTTCCAAAACCCTAAAATCACTTCTTAGCTCAAGAAATCACCAATGCTTCTCCAACTTTATAAACACTTCTTCAAATCCTTCAAAATCAACACATAGACCATCTATTAAACCTTAGATTCATCATCTCAAGGGGGATTTACAAGATCTCAAGGAACTCTACCCAAATCAAGGGTTTTACTTAGGTTTGGTGAAAGTTTAGAAACATAGCATTTGCTCACCTCCAATCGTAGATCTTGTGTTGGGGGTCACTCTTCCGGCGTCGGAATGAGAAGATCAAACCTTGGCGCCACTTAAATCCTTTCCTTCCTCCTCTTCCTTCCCCTTTCTTCTTCTACGTTCTCTTTTCTCCCTTCTTTTCTCTCTCCTCTTCACTCTTCTCACAAAACCTCTTAATGTAATAAATGAGAAAATGAAAAACATAATAATACTATTTATACTTTTTAAAACCACTAGTAACCACATGGGTGGGTCACTCAGGTGGGCAGATGCGCCCACCTGTGACCGCCCACCTGAGGGCCGAAAATTCGCCAACAAGTGAGATTTTGATGAAATTCGATTCTCAACATGTATCTCACTCTTGGTACAAGGTATATCAAACATATACGCTTTAGGATACGACTACATACCAGCATTATCCGTATATGGCCTTATGATACGTGCATGTGCACGACTTGGGTACACCCGTCTCCTCTGGCACTGACTTGGACTTGTCTGGCCAACCTGTGTTCAAAGTCACCCTTGCCATCATGGTCCATAAGGAACCCGCCTTAACCCTCTCTGGTTCGGGTCTTGCATGGTTAAACCCGGTCAACCGTGTAATTAGACCGGGTTTTAAAAGTAGGGTATCACAATCAACACCCAAATCCTCTTGGGTAATTTCTACCATTGGCATTAGGGGTGTCAAAACCTAGCCCGGATCGATAAAATCGATCGAAATCGACTGATAAAACCTGAACCGAACCAAATCGATCCATATTGGATTGGTTTTGGGCTGAGCTATGTTTGGACTGGCTGAAATCTGGTCTAAATTAAACCAACCAATAACCAAACCGAATGAAACCAATAAAAAAATAAAATGATTATGAGATTATAAATTGGTGAATTGACCATCCATTTTTTACAATATTAGTGAGAAAATTTTTTATTATAAGGGGATTTGCCACAAATCATTGAATATTAGGTTATGAATAGAAAGATTGATTTGTAAATTGTAATAATGCTTTCATTGATTAACTACTTGGATAGTTAAATGAATGATTGAATAATAGGGTTCATTTTATGATTTCAATATTAGTTATCTTTTTAGTAATTTGTTATCCATTGGTTTCAATATTAGTTTTTTTTCTCTTACAACGATAAACCATGATTTAATCATAAATTTAAAGTGTTTTTTGGTCAAATCTTATCATTATAAGTTATGAATGTAAGATTCATTATGGTTCAAGCACAATAATAAATTGATCTAAACCGATATTAACTCGATATTGAAAAACTCAAATAAATCGAAACCAAACCGGACCAAAATCGAAACCGACCAAAAACCAAAGTTCCTTAACGGATTGGTTATGGTCTCCCTCATTCCTAGAATGAAACCAATTAAACCCGATTGAAACCAGACCGAACTGTCCAATTGACACCCCTAATTGGCATCGCCTCAGATGCTTTCGTTGCCAGGGCAACCCTTCCTTCCTGATTCACTAGCATCACTGTGAGTTAATCGGGCTGGGGTGAAGGCAAATGTTCCAGCAATGGAAGAGAATTACAGATAATTGATTAATATGACTGATCTATATTGCAAGTTCCTATACCACATAACCTAACAACAAACAATTCATGATACTAATTTCTCTAAAGTGGATTGCCAATACAAAGAATTTAGGGAAAATTACCTGATTACCCACAATTGGGTTTCTCATTACCAAATTACCCAATTCAAGTTTGGGTTTACAAAATTACCCAAACACAGTGATTCCTTCTACCCATGTATGTTTTTGGACCATTTTACCCCTGAGCTACTTTGCCCTCTGCCTCCTATCTTTATGTCCACCATTCCCTGCAACTCAGCTCCGATGAGCATCATCGCCACTTCTTTTTCTTCCCCACCTTCCCTCACCCTCCCCCTACGATCCCACCCCCCATCCCAGCTTCAATGCTCCGTCTTCGTTACCATCCCCCCTCTCCTCTTCATGTCATCCTACAAAAACTTCTTCTTCAACCGTCTTCACCAGCTGTTTCTTGCAACCCCCAATGCTTCCTCTTTTATCTATTTATATTCCCTCCTCAAAGTGAAACTGCATATGCACACCCATGCATGCGCACACATAGAGGCGCTCTCAGTATCGTATTCAAGCAACATGATTTTCAAGCAATTGATAATGATTTTTAGGTTTACATTACAGAGAATTAACAATCTATTCTGCACCTTGTCTCAAGATAAACTCAAGTTATATGTGATGGGGAGAAATGGGACTAACCGAGAGAAGTACCCAGTGAACAAAAGTGCGGAACAGATTCTTCTCCTCTTGGGTGAACCTAAGAGGAAACAATCAAGTAGAGTTTGATGGAGCAATTTATCAAACATAATGCATGCACTAATCAAGCTCTCAAGAAAGCAACTAAATGCATAAATCAGTGAACAAATCCACCATAGACACAAACACACACATCAACACCAACAATTTAACGTTAAAAACCTCCCCAATGAGAGGAGTAAAAACCACGGGACCATAGTCCACTAAAATCCACTATCTCCAAATAATGGGAATACACACGAGTCTTCTCTAACTGAAATTAGAAGCATACAATCATCCAAAACATCAAAAATAATATATCCTTGGCATACGTCATCAACAAGATGAAATCCCAAAAGAAAGAGGAAGAAATTAGAGAGATCTCACCAAAATAGAGGCAATGAAAACGTTACTGGAAAACTGTGTTAAGAAACTCCAAACGACAATCACACGGTACAGAATGAAGATCAGTGTGTTTCAAAGTTGCTATAAAAAAATCAGCTCAATCGGACGACGGATCATCCAATTGAGCTCTTAAAGATGACTGCGAACTGTTCACTAACCCAGAAATTTTTCTGCTCCTTCTCTTTTTCTTCTTCTCCAAGTTTGCAAGTAGCAACACTCACACTCTCTTTTACTTTCACTTAAACCCTATTATATGAACAAGGTTAAATGAGTAAATCCCCATCAATATTTTTGTGATAAAAATGCCCTTCTTATGGGCCTCAAACAAAGATGAGCTTCACCTAAAAAAAAGATGAGCAAACTTGGGCCATCCTCCACAAGGAGGGAAACCCAACCCAACAATATGCTCTCACTTAACCCTAGAGCATTTCTGAGGTTCGCGGATGAGATAGCAAAAGAAACTATCGGAAATCCAAAACCTAAAATTCCAACAAATAAAATCATTAAGGAAAAAAAAAAATGCAAAGACGATCTTGTGAATCCTTTATTTGATTGTAAAATGAAACCATTTAATTGATCAATTAAGCGGGGGATACTTAAATGTGAGAGAAACTTCTTATGTGCTAATCTATGCAACTTGGGGAGCTCCTCAAGAGCTGCATCAATGTCAGCCTCGATGACGGCGTGGAGACGAGCGAACGCATCGTCACTGGAGACCTTGAGGTCATTTTGCTTGGTGATGTCATACTTGTCATACTTCTTGCAGCTCGCATCAACCCGGGTCAGAATATCGATCACACTCATCTTCCTGCGAGAATAGAAGCTGGGAATGGATGAAAGAGAGAGGTCGGAATTGCAATAGTGATATGGGTTGTGGATAATGGAGAACATGGGTAGGGAATGCTTCTGGAGGTTCATTAGGACGCCATGGCCGGAAAACGTATACCCTAACCCAAGGACTCATCGTTGAGAAGAACTATTCTCCGATTGTTCCAATCAGGGCAATCAAAATGGTGATTGGAGAAGGGGTTGTTGGGTGTAAAAATGGTAACATCTATCCTTAATTGAGTGAAGGTTATTGTTTTGAGTAATTTTGTAACCCCAAACTTTATTTGGTATATTTTTGTTAATTGAAACGTTGGTTGGGTAGTTTTGTAAAAGAAAACTCAAAAGTGGATAATCATGTAATTTTCCCAAGAATTTATTAGGGTTGTAGATGAAGAAGAAGAAGGAGACAGAAAAAGAAGGAAACAGAGGAAGCGGAGGAGGAGAAGAAGGAGACGAGGAGAAGAAGTAGAGAAAGGTGAAGGAGACAAAAGAAGAAGAAAGAGGAGACTAAGGAAGAGCAGCAAGAAAAGAAAAAGAAGAATAAGAGGACTGGAAAATATACCAACAGCCGAGTTACCAGCGGTGGGAGTAGAGATGGTGCTGCTACCGCTGGGTTGGTGTTGCTGATACTGTTGACGACAGTTTTGTGTTTAGTTGCAGCGGCTTCATAAAAAGGGACGATGGAGGTTTACCAAAGTCCTCATCAAGCTAGGGTGGGAAAAATTGATGTCCACATGGGCCGACAAGGACTGTTCACATATTTCCCCAAAATTCTAGCCCTTTTAAACAAACACCTTAAATATTATTGGGGTGGTATAATTTGTACAACTATCTCACCAGAGCAAAACCCCTCTAGACAAATGGTACTTAATATTTTTAATCGATGAGAAGAGAAACAGATGTTAGAAATATATATATATATATATATATTTTTTTGGTGGGTTTCAGGAAAAAAAATTAGGGTAAAAGAGTATTTACCAAATATAGGCCAAGTGTACGGAAGATCTATTTGTCTGGCTATATATATCTTGTTTAGACCGGAGAATTTGCTTCACCGAGGTTCTTGTTTGCGTTTCTGAAAAAAAAAATAAAAGAGGAAAATTTATTGTTTGCTTCTTTCCCTTCTGCTCCAGTTCGCCATGGATGGAGAAAAGGAGCAGAATGTATCACCTGTAACTTCTAATTCAACTACGGTCCATCATGAAACCCTTGATTCTGACAACGGAGATGTCGAAGAAATCTCCGAATCCTTCGTGTGTTGCGTTTGTTTGTAAGTCTTTTCTACATTATCACCTTCATCGCCAATCGTCTGTCTCTACATGTCGTCTGGAAGCATGCTTCGGCATTTTCATTTCATGCTGTTCTTGATTCTGTTTTTTCTCGGAGCTACTGATTTGAATTGTTGTTTGGAAGTTTGGAGGTAGTTGCATTCTTTTCCTGATTCGTTTGGCTTTCAGCATGGATTAGATGTTCGTATCCATTCAGTGTTGGGGTTTTATATTAGTTGAATTGGCTATCAAATTTTAGTTTCTTACCTTATTGGATGTGTAGCTCGAATTCTCAGAGAAAAATTACGAAGGCGTTGTGTACTTAATTAGTTCCAAGTGAAATTGGTTTTTTGTTGAGGGCCATGGTTTTTTTTACCGACCCGTACTCTTGGAGTTCAGTAATGCTTCATTTAGGGTGGAGCGAACTGGGATAGCAGTACCTACGAATAATGATATCTTTCTTTTTGATGTTTGGTAGAAGATGTGTACAACGTATGGGATGATAAAGCTGTGCTGTTTCAGAGGATGCAAGGCAAAGCGATTTACCTCGTCTGCTTTATGGTTGCAAAATTTTGATCTTTAAAATTGGACAAAGGCATGAGGGAGGGGCAGGAGGAGGGTATTAGGTTCTAATCTTCACACTATGGCGTCAGAGTCATTAGTAAAGGAAATCTCCCCGGGCTAAGCAAGGGGTGGTCAGAATCCGAATCTGGTTTAGGGATTCTGTTCCTTTGTGATATGTGAAAAATTAGATAGCTCTCCTGGTTTGGGGTTTAGGGGGTCGGCCTTTTGAGGAGGGCTCTAACTTTGCTGTTGTATTACTATTTATTCCTATGTATCCTATGTACTACTATGTATTTCTTCCTATTCTTCAATAATCAAAACCTTTATATGACACTTCTTTTTCTAAATATTATTAAAAACAACCGTGGGTATCAAAGCTATGTCAATCAGTGCATTTACTAATAGGGAAATTATTTCCAGTGGATTACCCCCTAGGGCAGCCAAATTAGATAGTTGCAAAAGTTTTGGTACTTGAAAACTGATACGACTTTTAAAAGTCTAAAGAAAAAAGAGGCCCTTGAACTCCATGGACCCATTTAGACTATAGGGATGAATAGTGAAGTATTTACATAATGAAGGACAACTGCTAGCGCAGTTGGTAGGAACTTGGTGCGGTAGAACCCAAGCTCCTAGAAGGTCTTAGTTTCAAGCCTCGTGTTCCTCGCCTTATCCCCACCCCCCTCCCTCC
>NW_024870456.1:416909-476422 GCF_013358625.1 Macadamia integrifolia | reverse complement strand
CTCAGCTTAAGAAGGCCTTGGTTAATATCTCAATTTGGGGATTGTTGATGGCCTCTCCCACAAGCCGTGAAGTAGTCTTAAAGTCTCTCACCAATGTGCAAGGGCTGATCGAGATAGATCCGAAGCATCTCTCTCACATAGTAGGGGCAACTTATACAGTACAGTCACTGATGTTCTTAGACTCTGAATTCCCCAGAGGAGCCCAGCACAGTAGGGCTCTACACATCATGGTAGAATATCTTAACAAGGTGGTTCCCCAGGTTCTCATTGACAATGGGTCCAATTTGAATGTTCTACCCTTAAGATCAGTAAAGAGTATTAGCATTAACCTGGAAGAGATGAGGCCGTTAAACCAAACCATACGGGCATATGACAACACTAAGAGGAAAATCCTTGGCATCCTAGCCATCACCATAATGATCTTCCTGGTGAAGTTTGATATTGATTTCCAGATCACTGATATACCAAAATCTTTCAACATGCTCTTGGGAAGGCCTTGGTTACATCATGCGAAGGTTGTATTTTCTAGTCTGTATCAGAAAATGAAATTCATTCATGAAGGGAAGGTGATTACAGTAGCCGGAGATCCTGAAGTGGTTAACACCTTAGCCAACATTGAAAATGGAGAAGAATAAGACCAGGAAGTTCAAACTTAGCTATTTTAAAATAGAGGAAACTTGTGTAGCACTCGCTATGGAAATGCCAGATGAAAAGATTCTGGCTAACTATAAAGCTATATGAGCCCTCCGGTGAACCAAATGATGAGGAACATGCAATACTTTCCAAGGATGGGATTAGGAAAGTATCATCAGGGTATTTCAAAATTACCTACTCCGGTGGTTAGCAAAGGAAGGAGTGGTCTTGGGTACATTCCTCAAACCCCAGGACTAAAGAGCAAGAATGGAAGCAAAGGGCAGAAGGTACTAAAGATGACCAGGAAAATATCCACCTCTTATTATCCCACTCTCAACGGGTACTTCGTAAGGGAAGGAGAAGATTTTCCCTTTTGTGGAAATGTTGAGCCATGGTTTGATAAAACTACAACAAAGATGCAACCAGGATTTGAAGCATTCTTTCAAGATGAGTTCAACTGGGTAACTCATGAGGTAGAGCAATAGTAAAGGCTAACAAAAGAAAGTGATCAAAACAGCTACATCACTGGGATAGTAGAAATTACGCTAATTGAGTATGGGTCTTCCTCTAGTAACCCTACAACATTAATCCAGTCAAAGGAGGCACCAAGTCCTCAAGTCCTCCTGAAAAGAGAATGGGAAAAGAAGATAAGGCTCATCTGGAGTTTACAGCTTTCCACTGATTTAAAAGCTACATTTGCTCCCTTATACAAGAATCAAGAAACTAAGAGTTACATGAGCTCAAGCCTCGGCCTTTTAGAGGAAGAAGTGAATATGCAAAGCAAAGAAGAGCGCAAAGAATGTTGGTTTGCATGTACTGTGCCCAAATCAACTGCAAAGGAAACGTCTGTGAGGGTGGTCAAAGATGTGACCAAGGAACCAGGATAGCCTCCATCAATAGGCTCAAAAAGATGGACTTTATAGAAAGGGGATTGAGTAGTCTCCACCACCTCTCTCTCCTCAGAAAGTTCAACTTTCGAGAGCATGAGGTTGATCAGCTGGTATTTGTAAAGAAGTAAGCACCTATTCAGAAGAACAATTGCACCATTGAAGAAATAGTAGCAACTTTCTCAAAAGGAGAAAGAGGCCCTTTGCCACATCTACTCATCCATCGAGCCATTGAACCACTCCTGAACTGCACTAGCATTGGGGAGAACTTCAAGCTTACTCATGCTGCCGAGTCAACCATCCTGAATATTACTGATAAAAGCATTAAATCAGTCATCGAGTCTGTAGTAGAGTCAGTTGTTGAGTCTTATATTTATGATTATGAGGCAGCCTTCCCTCTCGAGGAGAGTCCAGAGTTCTTGTATGTTGAGTCTGTTACTCTTTCTTTCATGAATGAAATTTCTAATTCTGAATATGACTTGTCTCCTTTCTCTGATGATGATGTTAATAAATATCAAGAGTTAATAAAACAATGCAAACCAAAGAAAGCCCAACCCATCCGTGAGGATACCCGGGTTATTAATCTTGGAACCGACCAATGCCGTTGAGAAGTAAAAATTGGTACCACCCTAAATGATGAAGAAGCATAATAGATTATTAGTCTTCTGAAGGAGTTCGCCGAAGTATTTACTTGGTCTTATAAGGATATGCCTGGTATAGACCCCAATATCGTGCAACATCGATTGTCGACCAACCCTGGGGCAAAATTGGTGAAACAAAAGCTTAGAAGAATGTGGCTAGAATGGAGTGAAAATCAGAGAAGAAGTTGTGAAGTAGTGGAATGCAAGGTTTCTACAAGTGGTGAAGTACCCCCAATGGTTGGCTAACATAGTACTAGTGCCAAAGAAAGATGGCAAGGTATGAATATGCGTAGACTTCCAAGATCTTAACAAGGTAAGCCCTAAAGATGACTTCCCATTACCTCACATTGATGTGTTAGTAGACCACACAGCAGGACATGCCTTTCTATCAGTTATGGATGGATTCTTAGGATACAACCAAGTGATGCACTCAGAGGATCGTGAAAAGACAGCCTTCACCACTCTATGGGGAACCTATTATTACAAAGCGATGCCATTTGGACTAAAGAATGCTGGGCCAACTTATCAGAGAGCTGCTGCAGCCATATTGCATGACATGATGAACAAAGATGTGGAATTCTATGTGGATGACATGATAGTAAAGTCAAAAGATCGACAGGGGCACATTCCCACATTAAGATGATTCTTTGAAAGGATCAAGAAGTATCAACTAACGTTGAATCCTTAGAAGTATGCATTTGGTGCAACAACAGAAAAATTGTTGGGGTCCTTGGTAAGTGAAAGAGGCATTGAAGTTGACCCTATCAAGATCAAGGCAATTCAGGAGATGCCCACACCTCAGACTAAGAAGGATTTCTGGGTCACATCTAATATATTAGTAGGTTTATAGCACAACTGACTTTGATCTGTGAATCATTTTTTAAACTGCTGAAGAAGGATCAGCCCATAGAATAGAATG
This sequence comes from Macadamia integrifolia, assembly GCF_013358625.1. NCBI lineage: Eukaryota > Viridiplantae > Streptophyta > Magnoliopsida > Proteales > Proteaceae > Macadamia > Macadamia integrifolia. Next base: position 473,342 of record NW_024870456.1, on the reverse strand, counting down.
ACCAATGCCAAAAAGCTTTTGATAAGATCAAAGGATACCTTATGAACCCACCAGTATTAACACCACCGGTGGAAGGAGAACCACTTCTATTGTACTTATCAGTGGGAGAATATTCTATGGGCTCATTACTAGCAGAAAAGGAGGCAGAAAAGGGGGTAGAGCATGCTATATACTACCTCAGCAAGAAGTTCCTGGAATACGAGGCACGGTACACATCTTTGGAAAGTACTTGTGCTACACTGATTTAGGCAAAAAAAGGTTGTGGCACTACATGGTAGCTTATCCAGTGCATTTGATCTCAAGGATGGATCCAATCAAGTACCTCTTTGAGAAACCATCTCTAACAGGAAGGATGGCTCGATGGCTAATTTTGTATCAAAATTTGACATCACCTATGTTGCTCAGAAATCTATCAAGAGGCAAGCTATAGCTGATCATTTGGTTGCACACCCCACAGAAGATGGAAGAGCTCTGGATGATGCCTTTCCCGATAAAGAAATCACAGTAATAGAAGAAGAAGACATAGCCAATGGATGGATTTTGTTCTTTGATGGAGCATCTAATCAGAAGGGGTGTGGTGTGGGAATATTGCTTGTCACTCCTGATGGCCTTTACCCACCTTCGTCATTCCACCTCGATTTCCCCTATTCCAATAATATTGCTGAATACGAAGCTTGTGCATTGGGACTAAAAATAACCCTAACTATTGGGGTGAAAAGGATCAAGGTGTATGGTGATTCATCCATTGTCATTTGTCAAACGCAAGGAAAGTGGAAGACCAGAGATGAAAACTAAAGCCATCTCAATAACATCTAGAAGAAGTGATTGGACACTTTAAGAAAATCTCATTCAAATACTTCCTAAGAGATAACAACCAGTTTGTTGATGCCCTTGCAACATTATCTTCCACGGTAGAATGCAACCCTATGGCTAGGGTTTGACCATTCTTAGTGGAACAAAGAAGTAGACCCATTTATCAGAATTCGGTGAACTATCTAACTATAGATGGTCGATCTTGGTTTGCTCACATAATAGATTTCATCAGGGAAAAGAAATACCTGATTGACGCAACTAAAACAGAAAAGAAATTTCTAAGGAGATATGCCACCCAATTTATCCTTCAAGGGGACTTGTTATACAAGAGATCCTATAATGAAATACAGTTCCTGTGTGTGGATGAAGAACAAGCTACAACCATTATGGAGGAAATTCATCAAGGCCTTTGTGGACCCCACATGAATGCCAATATGCTAGCTAAGAAGATTCTCAAACTGAGTTATTATTGAAACACAATGGAAGCAGATTGCATGGGCTTTGTCAAGAAATGCCACAAATGCTAGATATTTGTCAATATCATATATATCCTCCCAACGGAGTTGCCATCGCTCAGCTCTCCTTGGCCATTCTCCACTTGGGGCATTGATATCATAGGGAAGGTCAACCCTAAAGCATCCATTGGTCATGAATTCATCTTGGTAGCCATTAATTATTTCACTAAGTGGGTAGAAGCTCAGTCATATGCAGTCCTCACATCGGCTAAGGTGGAAAAATTAATCTAGAAAAACATTAATTACTGATATGGAGTGCCTCAAGAGTTGATATCAGATCAGGGATCCCATTTTTGGGGCCAGACTGATAAGATCTGCACAAATTTCGGTATCAGAAGGAATCACTCTACCACTTACAGGCCACAAACCAATGGGGCATTAGAGGTGGTCAACAAAAACATCAAGGTCATCCTACAGAAAATGGCTGAAACACAAAAGGATTTGGCGGATAAGTTACCCCTTGCCTTATGGGCATATCGAACTTCTGCGCAATCCTCAACGGGGGCAACTCCTTTCTCTTTGGTGTATGGGGTTGAAGCAGTTCTACCCATGGAAATCCTAGTACCATCGCTAAGGGTGCTTCTTGATAGTCAATTACCTGAAGGAGAATGGATGAAGGCCAGACATGATGAGCTCAACTTTCTCAATGAAAGAAGTATGAAGGCCATGGATAATCTGAGAAATATCAACTGAGAATGGAAAGGACCTTCAATAAGAATGTGAAGCCCAATCACATAGAGGAGGGTGAACTTGTTCTTCTAGAACAAAAAGCCCCAATTCATGACCCAATAGGGAAATTCAAGCACAATTGGAGTGGTCCATTCACTATCAAAGAGATTTTACCAGGCAAAGCTGTAAAACTCATAGACCACAATGGTAAAGAAATACCTGGATTGGTCAATATTGATCAACTCAATAAATATTATGTCTGATAGGGTGAATAGCCCAAACTACACTAGACCTGATTCCTCTCAAGAGATACATAGGCAACTTGACATGCACAAGTGTGGTCTCAACAATCTCAAGGCAATAAATTGGTTCCAAGATTAATAATCAAGGTATCTAAAAGATCATCATAGCTTGTGTTCCCCAAGAATCGCCATTTGGCATGCAAGACCGTTAGGTATCTGTCATTCACCTATGGTCCTCCAAATTCTTATCAAGAATTCCATCCCCCAAAAGTCACCATCCGGCACTAGTATATCAAGGCAAGTTCATTTCCCACCCTTGATCAGTCTAAAAAAGAGAGGATTTTGATGCAATAGTGGTAAAGGTTTGGTTGTGTCAATAGTTAATAAGGGATACTTTGAAAAATTATCACATCTCTTCTTTGCTTATGATGGTTTCAGGAAAAGTCATAGACTCTTTGGATGAGACATTGAGGAAATGGACCTTGGACATCAATATGATGGCAGCTGGACTGCTGGAATCTATAAGTATGTTAATGCTTAGCCGGATTGGGTGTATAGAGCTACATCACAATCTGTTCCGATAGGTGCCTTAGCATTGGGATGCCGATCTTCATGTATTTTAGTCTGGGTTGGTGGAACCTGTCCAATGCTCAAAGAATTCTGAGTTTACATGCTATCTCCACCTAAGGGCAAGTTGATTCAACCATCTTTGAAGAAAGACCACTCAGAGGAAATTCAAAACTTTTTTTGGATGGAGAAAGGAGGAAATGAAGTAGTTCATTAAATATAGGAAGATTGACATTCTAAAGGTAGCCAGGATCTTCATTCGGTACCAACCATTGTGGGGAATCCATCAGCAAAGATCACAGGATGCTTATCTATTATGCATGATAGCACGCTATATTCTTCAAACTCCTGGACGTGGTGCTATCACACCCTGCTCCTAGTAGACCCACCTTACCATTAGGAATACCGACAGTGTAAGTGAGACACATACCTGTCTTACAAACATACTAGGATCTCTGATAGCAGTACCATAACATTTTCACAATCTCACATCACAAAACAACATAAGCAATAAAATCAGAGTATAGTAGCAAAATTATAATAAAAAGGGAGAAACGTCTAATGATAATATAACAGCAATAACTGAGTTATACTGTAACACTCATCCATGATGTATAATAAAATCTCAAAAATAATATAAAATCCATAGTTATACCCAAAGTTATCAAGACATGATGTACAATCTCACGGTGTGGCGTATGCACAGTGGTCCAAGCATAGTCCTGATCGGGCTCCTCCGCTTCTGGCATCCACCAATCGCTCACACCATACTCTGACCTAGAAGATGCTGGGCACCTACCATTGGCACCACGGTACCTGTATCATCATTTGCAAAGGGCTGTATACGTGGGTGAGCCAACTCGCTCAGTGAGGGGTGGGGTCAAGCACATCCAAGCATGATAATAGCAGTAATAATTTATGATGCATGATTATGAAAATTAAACACATAGTCCATGATGCTTGTGATTAAATTCATTTATTTATTATCCACCTAACAATACAAACTAAGTCTGGTAAATGCTACTACAGCGCATTAGGTTGTATCCTTCATCTCGGAATCACCATCGACTATGCAACGATACAAACCCTAGACGTGAATAAAAGCCTTCCGGTCCCTGTATGTGTCCATGGGTCACCTAGAAAACCCCTGATAACTCCCTCCTGGCAGTCACAGCATCGGTAACACATCGGCCATGCCAGATAGGTTCCCACCTCTGGCTACAATCACATCGTACCATGGGTGTGGCATTCTGGAAAGGCATATCGAACATACCATAATAGGTTATCCAACACCTCAACCCTTGTTGGCAAGGGTTCGTAGCATAGGAAGTGATACCTAACCACATATATTTTACATGCCTTCATAGTGATACAGTTAGTATAGATTATATGATACCAGCAAGACCTCGGCCACAAAGTGTAATCCATCTCCAAATACAGTCCTGGATACATGATACCAGAGAGACCTTGGCCACAAAGTGAAACCTGAGACCGTTTACCTAATATAGCATACATATCACAGTTGAGTATGGCCTATGTGACAACGGTACCAATCATCGGCCACTAAGCGCATCCATTTCCAAATGCAATCCTAGGGTTCATGATACCAGCAAGACCTTAGCCACAAAGTGTAACCCACGACTACAACTAACTCTAATGCACATAATCAATGCATGAATACAATATATATACGAAAATCATGGCACTGGTACCACCTCGACCATGTCGGATTCTGTCTCTCACACACACAACCAAACACACGGCGATGATGGTACCGGTACCACTTCGGCCACACCAGATCCCATCATACATCTCCATACAATTCATAACATAATTGTAAATGATGATGTAACATATCATCATCGCATTTGAGCAATTTCAATTAAACATATAATTCTAAGCATGTGAGTAATTTAAAAATAATAAACATTCCAAAAATAAACACAGTCGATCACTTACCTATTTTACGATCAGGTGTGCTCAGGTTTAAGTACGGCCGCTGATTAATCAATTCAATTCTAGCTTTAGGGCACATGCGTATCACTGTCCTAGACACAAGAGAATCGTACATCAGTACATGTCAGAAACATCGAGAGGGACCCACACAGGTCAACCCCAAAAGGGTACAGACACTATTCCTAAGTGATAGTACTATCATCGAAAACAAGGCATTTCCACCGAAAATATCAGTCCTATTTCCAGTGGAGGTGAAAAAGAGCACATAAGGCTCCATGTCCACCAAAAATAGACCCAGTGGATCCGGTGGGCTATTTTCGGTGGTGGTTCAGGGTAGTCCAACTATTTTAAGTTTTTTTGGCTCGGGCCCGATCGTTGGGATTTTTTTCATGGAGTTCATAGTGGATGTTCCTAGCATCACTATAAGCCAAGAAAATTCTACCAAGCTGTTTGGGAGATACGTGAATCGAATGATCAAAACCCTAGTTGGTCTTTTGGCAATACATGTTACCAGAGCTCATCAGGCTTGGTTTGAGCTCAACAATAACACCGAGAGGGTAAAACACTCATCTTACAACCTTAACATGAGATTCCATCCATACCTAGATTTTTCTATGTCAAAATAAAGAGAGAGAGAGGTATGGGAGGTTGTACTTACCTCTGACAACGATTCCGACAACAAGGCGACAGCTGGCACCAAGGTAAGCCTCCAACCTCCTCCTTCCTCTTTTTCTTCTTTCCTCTCCTCTTTCTCTTCTGTCCTACGTTGAGCATAAGGGGAATGAGGAAATGAATCCTCATTTCCTAGCTTATAACTTAAGTGGGCCTTAGGGTCTGTTTGGTTTGGACCTCTTTTGAACCAATCGAGTTAAAATGAAATTCGGGGCATGAGGACTCACACATTTAGGTCCATAAAGTGGTCACATCATGAGGAAGGTGTGGAGGATGATTTGGGATCATCCAGAACCATTTACGATGTGAGTGGTGGAAACCACGATCATCGAAATCGAAACCACGGGCATCAAAACCTCAACAATAGCCTGTCAACCCACCGAAAATAGGCACCGGATCCAGGCCCAGGCTGCTTCCGGTGGCTTTTTTCTAATGGTCAAGCTGTCTTGACAACTTGCTATCCTAGGGTTGGTCTCGTCCGAGGGGTTGCCCTCGGACATACTCAAGGCTTTTTGATAATTTTGATACGTGTCGGAAATCAAGTGTGGGGAGTCGGGTCACTTACCATCTGGGATCGGAAGGTATGAATCCCCTCTAGTTAGACAGGCACATAATGCACGAACATGTGGGGTCATCTCTACCCCTTCAGTAATGGGCAACCATAAGCCAAAACCCAGTCGTACTTCCGATCTTCGATCCAAGGCTTATCATAACAGTTCAAATTAGATCGGATTAGGGCACGAGTGTAACATCCCCCCACCTTACAAGAATTTCATCCTCGAAATTGAATATACCTGAAAAATTGAACAATCCAAGATACTGCTTCATCATTTCATCTTCGCACTCCCAGGATGCTTCCTGTTCGAGGTGGTTCACCCATTTCACTTTAACGAAGGAAACAGTGCGGTTGCAAAGAACATGGACCTTTCGATCAACAATCTTCTCCGAATACTCCACATAGGCAAAATCTTCGTCCAACTCACGAGGTATGTAAGTCAAGACGTGAGTCGCGTCAAGAATGTACTTCCTCAACATAGATACATGGAAGACATCATGTGTACCTTCCAACTCTGGCGATAAATCTATCCGGTAAGCTACCAGTCTGATCCTCTCCAATACATCATACGGTCTCATAAACCTTGGACTAAGCTTTCCCTTCTTACCGAACCGCATCAGCCCTTTAACTGGGGAGATCCATAAGAACACCTTGTCTCCAACACCAAACTCCAGATGTTTACTCCTAACATCCGTGTAGCTTTTCTACCTGGATTGAGCTTCCTTGATCCTTTCTCTGATCACATTCACCTTCTCACTAGTAGGCTATATCAAGTCTGGATCCAAAATATGCCGCTTACCAATCACATCTCAATAGAGTGGAGTTCGAGACTTCCTACCATACTGTGCCTCGAATGGGGACATTTTGATGGTGGCCTGATAACTGTTATTGTAGGAGACCTCAATAAGGGAAATGTGCTCATCCAAACTATAACTCATATCCAAGGCACATGCTCGGAGTAAGTCCTCCAATGTCTGAATAGTCCTCACTGATTGACCATCGGTCTGAGGGTGAAAGGCAGTGCTGAAAGCCAATTGTGTGCCCATAGCCTTCTACACACATGTCCAGAACTTGGAAGTGAACCAGGGATCTTGATCAGAGATGATACTAACTGGGACACCATACAACCTGATGATGTTATCGACATACAACTTGGCCAACTTATCTATAGAAAATGTAATCTTGATTAGGATAAAGTGAGCTACCTTAGTCAAGTGGTCCACAACTACCCAAATGGCATCCATACCCTTCTGTGTACGAGGTAGGCCTATGACAGTCTATGGTAATATTCTCCCACTTCCACTCTGGAATAGGTAGGGACTGTAATAACCCATGGGGCCTTTGTCTCTCAGCCTTGACTTGTTGGCATGTGAGGCATCTAAACACATGCGTGGCCACATCATTCTTCATGCCTATCCACCAGTAGGAGCCTTTGAGGTCCTTGTACATTTTAGTGTTGTCAGGGTGAATGGAGTATAGAGAGCTATGTGCCTCTCTCAAAACTGTCTCTCAAATCACCATCATTGGGCACACACAACCTCCCTTTGAACTTGAGAATCCTACTTTTAGCCACAGAAAAATCTGGATCCTTTTGGGTTCCTTCCTGGCATTCTACTATCAGCTTCTGCAACTCTACATCAGTTACCTAAGCTGCAATGATCCTATCCACCAGACTAGGTTGTACCACCAATACTGCTAGTGATAAGGTGACATCCTCTATTAACAGTTCTAAGTCTAGTTTCCTGACCTCCTCTAGGAGATACTTATTGGTGGTCAGTGATGCAAGAGTCAGTGATTGAGATTTCTGACTAAGTGCATCGGCTACCACAATGGCCTAAGTACAATCATAATCCTTCATCAGCTCTAACCAATACCTCTATCTCATGTTGAGCTCTTTTTGGGTGAAGAAGTACCTGAGGCTCTTATGGTCACTGAAGATCTTGCTCTTCTCACCATATAGGTAGTGTCTTCAAATTTTCAGTACAAAAGTCACAGCTACTAACTCCAAATCATGGGTGGGGTAGTTCATCTCATAATCCTTCAACTGACAAGATGTATAAGTAGTGACTTTCCCGTGCTGCATCAATACACAACCTAATCCCAGCTTAGAGGCATCACTATACACAACCATACCACCTATACTGATCGGAATAATCAAAACTGGAGCTGATACCAACCTTTACCTTAGCTCCTTGAAGCTCTTCTCATAAGCCTCAAACCACTCAAATTTTACACCCTTTTGTGTGAGTCAGGTCATCGGAGTAGCAATGCGAGAGAAGTTCTCGATAAACCACCTATAGTATTCAGCCAATCCCAAAAAACTGCATATGTCTGCTATACTTTGGGAGTCTCCCATTCTAGAACTACCTTCACCTTGCCTGGGTCAACCTCTATACACTTGTCTGAAACAATGTGGCCTAGGAATGCCACCTGTGACAGCCAAAACTCACACTTATTGAATTTGGCATAGAGTTGCTTCTCCCTCAACCGTTGCAGTACTAACTTCAGGTGAACGGCATGATCCTCTATACTCTTGGAGTAGACCAAAATGTCATCAATGAATACTATCACAAACTTATCTAAGACATCATGGAATACCCGGTTCATCAAATCCATAAATATAGCCGGTGCATTGGTCAACCCAAATGACATTGCCAAGAATTCATAATGTCCATACCTTGATCTGAAGGTTGTCTTACTGACATCACTATCCTTAATCTTGAGCTGGTGGTAGCCTGATCTATGGTCAATCTTGGAGAACACCTTGGCACCCTGTAACTGATCAAATAAATCATGTATCCTTGACAAAGGATATAGGTTCTTGATGGTTAGCTTCTTAAGCTCCCGGTAATCTATGCACAATCTCATACTTCCGTCTTTCTTTTTGACGAACAATACCGGTGCTCCCCATGTAGACACACTAGGTCTAATGAATCCCTTCTTCAGAAGGTCTTGAAGTTGCACCTGCAATTCCTTTAACTCTAAGGGGGCCATGTGGTATGGGGCCTTTGACACTGGTGCCGAGCTAAGGAGTAGGTCTATAAGAAATTTTGTCCCTCGGTCCAGTGGCAAACCTATCAAGTCATCCCAGAATACATCATGAAATTCCCTCACTACATCTAGCTCGATCAATGGCCTAATTTCTATCTCAGTATTCATCACAGATGCTAAGTAGCCTTGACATCCCTTATCCAGTAGCTTCTTCATCTGGAGTACGGATATGATAACCTTTTTGAGTTTCTTGGGCTTATCCCCTTAGAACACAAACTCATCATCATCATGAGGTCTGAAATGATAGCCTTCTTTGCACATAGCACACTGGCTCTGTATGCGGACAACCTGTCCATTCCTAAAATCACGTTGAAGTTGGTTATATCCAACTCGATCAAGTAAGCATTCAACTCATGATCACCTATGGTCACTGGGCAAGGCTCATAAACATAGTTCAAACCCACTACACTTCCTATAGGGGTGCTCACAGCCAAACATTGAGTCAGTCCCTTGGGTGGAATGCTCATCTTCTTTGCAAATGCCGATAACATAAACGAATGCAAGGCTCCTGAGTCAAATAACACATGTGCAGGGAATAATGATATCAATAATGTACCTATCACTACACCGGGTGCAGCCTCAACATCTTCTGCAGTCATAGCAAACACTCTGCCCTATGGTCTCTGGCCTTGTAAGGGTTGCGTGAGTCTAGGGGCTGAATATGTCTGCTGGGGCCTAGGTGGCACAGTGTAGGATGCATCACTTAGCCTTCGGTGGGGGCATGTCCTCCTGATCACAATGAAAGCATCTTGGGCTCGATCCTGAAGACTGAGATACAGCACTAGACCGGGAGGGCTAGGAAGTATAACTAGCATCAGGCCTCCTAAATTGCATTGGGGTTGGGTTGACATAGGGCACTCAGAAAGGTTTGTTGCCTCCCCTAGAATCAGTAGATCCTATTGGCCTCTTTCCAGTTCCTTACTGGGCCATGAAGTTGTCTATATACCAATCTTCAATGGATTTGGCCACTTAGACCACCGCAACATAGGTTTGTAGTTTCAACCCCACAATGGTTGACCAAATACCTGGCCTCAACCCTTTCTCAAACTTCTTCTCTTTTTCCCTATCACCTCTAAGAGGCTCAGGAACAAAATGGAATAGCTCCTTAAAGCATTGCTGATACTTGAGCACAGACCAACAACCATGAACCAATTGAGAGAACTCACTCTCTCTTCTATCCCGAAAGCTTTCTAAAAAATAGTTCTCAATGAAGGTCCCTTTGAAGTTTGCCCAAGTGGGGTTCGGGTTACTAGCCCTCAGAATAGGCTCAGTGGCACTCCACCAATCATCTGCTTTATTCTATAACTGATAGTCCATCCATAAAAATTTTTTCTCATCAGTTCAACCCATCAGTTTAAAAACCTTCACCATTCCACCAATCCATCTTGATGGATACAACGGGTCTTGCCCCACATTGGAGAAACATGGGGGCCTAAGCCGTTGAAACTTCTCCATCATTTTTGTCAAGTCTGCCCATCCCTCTATATGGGCCTGGGCTTGATCCGACATCAAGTCTTGCACATGCCCATGTACTTGTGCCCGACCAGATGTTTGAAGGATAGCCGATCCAGTGGGTATTGGAATAGGTACTGGTGGAGTAGGAGGTGCGAGCGGTGCATTACGGCTGCCATTACTGCTTGGATTCTATTATCGATCTCAGCCATAAATATGTTTTGCCTTTCTTCCACTTCCCGCATCATATTATCATAATGGATGCCACGTACATTTTGGGGTCTACCCCGATTCCATGTAGGGGAAGCAGGAGGTGACGAGTGTGATTGGGATCGGGATCGGGATTGGGTGTTCCAGTGTGACATGATTCCTATGGAGGAATCTAATTATTGCACATGCATAAGTAAGGTTGTATGTAAATGGAAACACACGCATGAATAGTGGGTCCCACATGTATACGACAGTCAAGATTAGGGTTAGGGCATGCATAAGTGGGGTCCACACATATTAGGATCCGATCTCGCACGTATCCCAAAGACGCACACCATTAAAGGAACCAAAATAAAATCTTAGATTTCAAAAATAACATGATTTATTTTCCAAAAGAGTCCACCGAAAGCATGCCCAGTGTTTCCGATGGCTGCTTTCGGTGGCACCAAATCAGCTATAAATAGGCTCGGGTCTTGGCTTCTTCACACAAAACCCTATTTTCTCTTGTGGGAAAGGTGTGTAAATGGCCAAGGAGGATTTTTCTACCCATTCCCTACCTTATTCTCACTATTTCGCGATCAATCAGCAATGCATTCGCACGAAAGGTATGTTCCTCCTCTCTATAACCTAGTTTTGTGATTTTCTTCTCTGTGAGCTTTACATTCAGCCATTGAATCTGGTTTCTCATCCTAAATCCTTAGGAATCACATTGCAACAATGTATGGACACCATGTATATACCCAACATGCTGTTGAATAAGAGGAGCAAGACACCGCCGCTCAGTTCAACCACATTCTATTCTGCTCTGTGGCTGAGCGAGACCGTTGGGAACCCTTCAAGCACTATAATATGGACCCAGGAGTCTATATGAGGACCAATGACTTCCATGCATTCTATCTCCATCAACGGTTTTACGAGGTTGGGTGGTACTACATCCTAAAACCCAACAAGTACTGCTACCCCACACTGGTCAGGTTGTTCTACTCCAACTCGCAATGCGTGAACTGGGGTATTGAAGAGATGTGAATTACCTCCTATGTGAAGGGGCTGGAGATCTCTTTTGACATGGGGTAGTTGGCCAATATTCTGATGGTCAGCAATGTCGACAACCTAGTGTACTACCCACCTCAGACTCCAGTATATGAATTTCAGAGTCCCGATACCTTTTAGGAGATCAATGACATGCTGACTAAAGAAGCCAAGGGATGGAACTGTTCAGTTAACTACTCTATTACTCCAAAGTTTTTCTGCTGTGCGATTCAGCTGAATGTCCTCCCCACTTACAGACATTATGATGAGGTATCTACACTGCAAGCTTATGTGACCTACTGCATGTACATGGGGGTGTAGATACGTCTCCCTTATCTCCTTATGTGGACATGGTACTTTGGTCTGAAGGAGTGGATCGTCGAGCGGGAAGCCTATGCTATGGAAGGATACTCACTGACATCTTCCGCTACTTTGGGGTGGACTTGGAGGGAGAGGCATGCTTGGGTGAAGAGGTCACAGACTTCAACCAAGATTCTTTGAGAAAGATGACCATAGATCTAAGGGAGGTGACTCCTATTCCAGGAGAGGGTCAGTAGCCTATGGAGGTAGAGGGTGGCAGTGCCAGTGATGTTACTGTGGCTAGTGGGGCTCCACCACCTGATCCCCAGGCTATGGGTTCTATGGTTGCTTCTACTTCTCGGGGCACTAAGGGCATGAGTCCTTACATTCTCAATGATGTTATGGCGCACCTAGACACCACTGCATCTCTACTGAGGAGTATAGATGGCCGCCTCAATAGCATAGACAGAACCTATTGTCTTACGGACAATAAAGTGGCCTCCCTAGAGACACAAATGCAGGCGATGGTCTTCCATTTAGGTATTCCGGTGCCTCCTCTAGGAACGCATGGTCTGAACCAGGCTCAAGGCTAAGGACAGAACCAACAATAGCAAGAGTAGTGGCATGTTTGCCACTGTAGCTTTTAGAATTTCCCTTTCCATGTTTCATTTGAGTTTGATGTTTTAGGTTTAGTTGAACTTTTACATTTTGTCATTTGCTTCAGTTATTTAATTTCTTAAACTTAGGCTTGTTAGGATTTCCTGCTTTCAGTACTTTATTTTTCTTATGAAAGTGTAAGCTGTGTATTCAAATTCGCTATTATAATGAAACAACTTTAACACCTATATTTGTCTCCTAATTGTGCAAATTTCTATTATTGTTGTCTTGAGTTTTTTATTTAATCCTAATTTTCCCAGAATCATGGTTTAGCTGAGATTGTGAGTTAAGGCAGAGCATCGCGCTCTGATACCATAGTTGTCACACCCTACACCCAGTAGACCCAACTTACCATTAGGAATACCGATGGTGTGAGTAAGACACGTACCTATCTTACAAACCTACTAGGATCTCTGATAGCAGTACCTTAACATTTTCACAATCTCACATCACAAAAGAATATAAGCAGCGAAATCAGAGTATAGTAGCAGAATCAAAATAAAAAGGGAAAAACATCTAATGGTAATATAATAGCGATAACTGAATTATTTTGTTACATTCATCCATGACGTATAATAAAATCTCAAAAATAGTATAAAATCCACATTTATACCCAAAGTTATCAAAACATGATGAACAATCTCACGGTGCGGCATAAGCACCATGGTCACAAGCACAGTCCTGATCGTGCTCCTCCACTTTTGGCATCCACTGGTCGCTCACACCACACTCTGACTCAGAAGATATTGGGTCACTAGCCATTAACACCACGGTACCTACATCATCATCTAAAATAGGGTGTATATGTGGGGTGAGCTTCCAACTTGCTCAATAAGGGGTGGGGTCAAGCACATCCAAGCAAGATAATAGCAGTAATAACTTATGATGTATGATTGCAGAAATTAAATACATAGTCCATGATGCTTGTGATGCAGTTCATTTATTTATTATCCACCTAACAATACAAACTAAGTCTGATAAATGTTACTACGGAGCATTAGGTTGTATCCTTCATCTCGGAATCGCCATCGACTACGCAACGATACAAACCTTAGACGTGAATAAAAGCCTTTCGGTCCCCGTATGTGTCCATGGGTCACCTAGAAAACCTCTGATAACTCCCTTCTGGCAGTCACAGCATCGGTAACACATCGGCCATGCCAGACAGGTTCCCGCCTCTGGCTACAATCACATCATACCGTGGGTGTGGCATTCTGGAAAGGCATATCGAACATACCATAATGGGTTATCGAACACCTCAACCCTTGTTGGCAAGGGTTCGTAGCATAAGAAGTGATACCTAACCACATATATTTTACATGCCTTTATAGTGATATAGTTAGTATGGATTACACAATACCGGCAAGACCTCGGCCACAAAGTGTAATCTATTTCCAAATACAATCCCGGGTACATAATACTAAAGTGACCTTGGCCACAAAGTGAAAACTGAGACCGTATACCTATTCTAGCATACATATCATAGTTGAGTATGGACTACGTGACACCGGTACCAATCATCGGCCATAAAGTGCATCCATTTCCAAATGCAGTCCCGGAGTACATGATACCAGGGAGACTTTGGCCACAAAGTGTAACCCGTGACTACAACTAACTCTAATACACATAATCAATGCATGAATGCAACATACATACGACAATCACGACACCGGTACCACCTTGGCCACGTCGAATTCCATCTAACACACACAACCAAACACACGGCGAATAAGGTACCAGTATCACCTCGGCCACACCGGATCCTATCATACATCTCCATACAATTCATATCATAATTGTAAATGACAATGTAATATATCATCATCACATTTGAGCAATTTTAATTAAACATATAATTCTAAGCATGTGAGCAATTTAATAATAATAAACATTTCAAAAATAAATATTGTCCATCCCTCACTTGTTTTACGATCGGGTGTGTTGGGGTTCAAGTATGGCCACCGATCAATCAATTCAATTCTGGCTTTGAGGGATGTGCACAAAGCTATCCTAGACACAAGGGAATCGTACATCAATACATATCGAAAACATCGGGAGGGACCCATATAGGTCACCCCCAAAGGGTACAAATACTATTCCTAAGTGACAGTACTGTCACCAGAAACACCCACCGAAAACAGGACATTTTCACTAAAAATATCAGTCTTGTTGCCGGTGGAGGTGACAGAGAGCACATAAGGCTCCATGTCCACTGGAAAAAAATAGACCCAGTGGATCTGGTGGGCTGTTTTCAGTGGTGGTTCAGGGTAGTCCAACTATGTTTAGGTTTTTTGGCTAGGGTCCGATCGTCGAGATTTATTCTATGGAGTTTATAGGGGATGTTCCTAGCATCATTCTAAGTCAAGAAAATTCCAATTCCACCAAGCCGTTTGGGAGATACGTCGATCAAACAATCAAAACCCTAGTTGGTCTTTTGGCATTACATGTTATCTAAGCTCACCGAGCTTGGTTCGAGCTCGGCAACAACACTAGGAGGATAGAACATTCATCCTACAACCTTAACATGGTTTTTACATCAAGATTCCCTCCATAACTAGCTTTTTGTAGGTCAAAATGAAGAGAAAGAGAGGTATGGGAGTTTATACTTACCTCCGGTAAGGATTCTAGCAACAAGGCGGCAGCCGGCACCAAGGTAGGCCTCCAACCTCCTCCTTCTTCCTCTTCTTCTTCCTTCCTCTACTCTCTATCTCCTCTCCTACCTTGAACACAAGGGAAATGAGGAAATGAATCCTTATTTCCCAACTTATAACGTAAGTGGGCCTTAGCGTCTGTTTGGTTTGGACCTCTTTTGAACCAATAGAGTTAAAATGAAATTCAGGGCACGAGGACTCACATATTTAGGTATATAAAGTGCTCACATCATGAGAAAGGTGTGGAGGATGATTTGGGATCATTCGGAACCATTTACGATGCGAGTTTTGGAAACCACGAGCATCGGAACCTCGATAGTAGCCTATTAACCCACTAGAAACAGGCATTGGATCCAGGCCTAGGCTGCTTCCAGTGGCTTGTTTCTGTTGGTCAAGACTTGCTGTCTTGATAACTTACTGTCCCAGGGTTAGTCTCACATGGGTGGTTACCCTCGGACATGGTCAAGGCTTTTTGACAATTTTGATACGTGCTGAAAATCAAGTGTGGGGAGTCGAGTCACTTGCCATCTAGGATCGAAAGGTATGAATCCCCTCCAGTTGGACAGGCATGCAATGCACAAACATGTGGGGTTATCTCTACCCCTTTAAAAATGCATAGCCATGAGCCAAAACCCGATCATACTTCTGATTTCAATCCAAGGCTTATCACAATAGTTCAAATTAGATTGGATTAGGGCATAGGTGTAACAGGTGCACCACCTGTTCTAATAGAGGTGGTAAGGTAATTGAAGAAAGGAGGAGATAGCATTCCTACAGTCCTTACAGAGATATTCAAGGGACTTAATGACATGAGCCATAGTTGTAGATTTGGACTTGATCATTATCATGTAAGTCCCGTTAGTTTCCAACTTTGGCTACTTAAGAAATTGAAGCTGATCAGGCTGTTAAATGGATGACAACTCGGAGCTCTTTGTTACCAAGAAAGTAGGGAAGCCCCAAAATTCAAGCTCATTGTTGATTGGAAAGAGTACTTACAAGGAAGAACTACAAAAGATATTAAATGGAGATGCCCAGGGAAGCCACAAGAGAATTTTTTTGATGAAGACCTATGGATGCAACTACATTAGGTTGATGGGATTAACTCACATGTCCTTTTACTTGCCTACATACATCAGCCAACAGTATGGACTGAAAGTAGAAGACCCAGAGGAGTTGGTGAACTTTTACCCACCCCAAAAACTGTCTCCCTATATTGTTACCTACCTATCCTGTTTATGGTAGGGGAGTTATTTTCATGTAATTCAATTAGTAGTAAAAGGAGGTGATATTTGGATTTTCGTGTTATTCCGATTATTCTAATGAAGGCTTGAGTTGTGGAATTAGTTGTGCCTAAAAAAATTCAAAGTTCATAAAAAAATGATTTTTTCTTTATGCTAAAGATAGATTTTCATTCATAAAATGCTAAGTTTGGCAAAAGAAAAGTAAAAAAAAAATGATGAACAAGCATGGGGAGAGAAAAAGAAAGAAAAGATATGCATATGTTTGTGTTCGCAGGAACTGTAGGAAAAAATGTCTAGGAGTCAAAATTCTCATCTGAACTATACTAGGCATCATCCTCGTGGAAGGTCGAAGAGCTGAAAGGTGCTAATCCTGAACTCGCCAATATCTGTGTGAGGTCCTCAATCTGCATCTGCTGCAGGGTAGTCTCTTGTCGATAAGAGCTGACTTGTCTTCTTAAGGCATTGTTCTCTCTTTCTTGGGAAACATAGAGAATGATCAAGAAAATAAGTGATAACAAAGAAGGACGAGGCTAAGAGCAGGAGGATACCTTGTCAACCACCACCTCACATAGGCTTTGGTGCATTATCCTGATCTCAGTATAAGCCTCCGAAGACAAATGAGGAAGAGCTTGCCAGTCAAAAAAAGTCAAGAACTAATCAAATAAGAGGTGTTTGGATACTCACACAGTCATACGAAATGGGTATTCCGATAGAAGCATCTCTGTCCAGCTACGCTCCAGGAGCTGAGGGATGCCAGGATGGGTTGCGTTGGAATAGGACCAACCCGAGAAACCATGGAAAGGAATGGTGGCCATCCAGAGGGGTCCACATGCCGTGTCCTCCACTGAAAGAATATCATAAAAATAACAAAGGAAAAGGATTTGAAATATGAAAAGGATGCTCAAGAGAGGATACATATCAGTGGGCCTCTAGGACCAAAATGAGTGTAGACCATTTCCTCCTCAAGGAAGGCCCCATAATCCCTATTCTAATCTAAGAAGGAGTCATCCCATACTCCTTTAGCCAATCTCTCAACCTGACCCGTAGGGATACATTCTAGATGATGCATAGAAGATGGAGGAAGACAAGGAGGGGAGCACACAACAAGATAAGACCACTGGGGTGTGACGCACTCTCCCAAATACAAGCATGGCCTCAGATACCCCTAAACAATATAGGGTTCTTTGTTAGGTGCTTGGCCCGAGCAACTTCAGCAGGATTAGGAAATCTGAGGTGCCGAAATGATCTCCAATTAACCTATAAAGTCAAGAAGAGGTAAGTACATCACAATGTAAAAGGAAATTTTATACCAAACATGACTTACCTCTGTGAGCCCACTCAGGAGAGAGCGGGTAGTGGTCCAGGGAGGATGGTGCCTACTCCTCAATACTTGGCTATCTCCCATCTTGTAGCTATAGGGAAGGGTGAGCTTTGAGGATCTTACAGTATGGGGGCGATAATCTCTAGGTGTTCATAACACCAAGGCTAAATTGAAAGATCAAAATAAGAAGGTGCAATCAATTAAAAAAAAAAAAAAAAAAAGGACAGAAGGAAAAAATGTGAAGTCACCTGGAGAATGTAGCCTACTCCCTTGAGCCCCCGATCTCTAGGGTATGTAAAGTCACCTAGAGACTGTGTAGTCAGCAGAAGATATGCATAGGTGGCCCCACCCCAATCCTAAGAGTCCACCTCCCGAAGGTTCTGGAAGAGGGCAGCCATGCGAATATCCACCCCATTTTAGAGATCACTAAAGAGACACTGTGCCACAGTAAATAAATTGAAAGAGCGGCTTATCTGTGCAAAGTTACCTGGGTTCACCTCAAGTCTATTCTCATCCAACGGGCACTGATCAAACCTAAATGGTCATGTGTCTGATCCTCCTGGATATCAATACCTATCAAGTTTGTGAATTCCCGTGCTTCAAATTCTCATGAATGGATAGGGGCCTCTCCCCAAATGGTATGCTCGTCAAAGCATAGAAGCACAGGGGTGTAATAGTAATCTCACCAGTGGAGAGATGAAAGGAATGAGTACTCGGCCACCACCGCTCCATCAAAGCTCTTGCCAATGCCGAGCTAAATGTCTTGGTCTCCAGCGAGGCCAATCGGCTCAGGTAAGATGAATCTACTAGTCTCTTAACCTTGTGAGGGAGCACCTGGTACCAGTCCCGGACCACATTTGGATGACCATAGCTAGCCAATGTAGGTGGTACTCCCTCATTGTGCCTCTAAAATAATATATATATAATAGAAATGTAAATAAAAATAAATAATAAAATAATAATAAATGCATAAAAATAATGAAAAATGCAAGGACTTACCCATGTGCCCCACACTGAGTTATATATGTGGTCTCGGGTCCTATAGAGCGTCTGCCCGATGTACCAGTCCGCGGGATTATCATCCCCCTGGGAAGATGCACCACTGCTCTCTGCGCCATCCAATCGGATTTCTCCACAGGTCCTTCTCTTTCTTCTTTCGGCCATATTTCCCAAAAATTATAAGGAACCCCAAGAAGTTTCACAATTTGTAAAATGCCTAGAGTGACTTCAAATTCTCCAAATGGCCCCCTCCTCAAGAACTATGAAGATCTTCAAGGGGAATATGAAGAACTTCAAAGAAAACTTGAAGATCTTCGAAAAAATTTGAAGAAACCTGAAAAAATGCAAAAAACTTTGAATCTTCGAAAAGATTCAAAAACCTGATCTCACTGCTCACAGATCATTCCCAACTCAGGAAAATCATAATGGGGAATGAACAGGAGGGGGGACCCCTTTTATGGTTAAAAAAATCATTTTCCCAAAAAAAAAATATTTTGAGATTCCAATTCTAAGGTGTAACTCAAAGATTCTTACTACAAAATACAAAATTCAAATCAAATTCAATTGGTAGATAGAAATTACATCACATAAAAATGGAAGGTGAAATCCAAGTCAAAATTTGTGTGGTAGATGAAAATTATGTCACAAGAAAAGGGAAGGAGAAAATCAAATTTAGGAGGTAGATTAAATTGCATCACATGAAAGTAAAATTCAAGATTCCAAATCAAGAGCCAAATTTCAAGATTCAAAGATCCAAAATTCAAGGTTCCAATCCATGATTCAAATTCAAGAAGCCCAATCAACAGAAAAAATCTCATTGAACTGGCCCCAGGTGACCCAATCTCTTTGAAAGGGCTCCGAGTGGCCCCGATCTCATTAATCAATTCCCTAAGCTGGCACATGGAAGCCCGGCTAAGGAAAATTCAAGAATCAAATATTTTTTCTTTTGTAACATTGAAAGAGAAGCGAATTTCTTTCTTGTAATCGATGGTCCCAGATAGCCCAGATTGGTTCGAAAGACTCAGCCTAGAGACCGAATTCCCTAGACTGGCACATGGAAGCCCAGCATAGAAAAAGTCAAAGATTAAGTACTAACACCTTTTGCAGGATTGGAAGAGAAAAAAAATTCTTTCCTACATTCGATAGCCTAGGTAAGTCCTAAACTTTAACATAGTTAAGAGATATTACTTGTTGCATTTTTCAACTCCGTCATTAGTGAGCAAGGTGACGGAAGTACATCCTCTGGGTGACAAAATGTGGTCATTATTTTTTGTTGGCATAGGCCTCGACCAAAGAGTGGCATTCTATGGACACCCAATTTTGTCACACTCCTCCAGCTTACTTCCGATCGACAGAGATGATAATTGATTGAGGTAATCTAGCTCGAAAACATTCCATACCACCCAAAATCCTAAAAACCCTCTGTGAGAAAAAAGAAGGGTCCAATTATGATGTTTCATAAATGAAGGAATTCAGTCCTAGGTGAATGTACAGATGCATAGTACTCGTAATTATGATTCCAACAATATATGGTACATCAAAATCGGACCGTCAGATCTCCCGTAATCACTCCTGGAAAATTACATCATAGTCGCGCACTCACCCCGCTTGCCCTGTGTGCTTATGGCTTGCCTCACACGCACTCCGCCTACCCTGTGCACCCATGGCTCACCTCACGCGCCCATGGCCTACATCGCCTGCCCCGTGCTCCCAAGGCTTGCCTCGCACGCACCCCGCCTACCCCACGCACCTATGGCTTGTCTCTTACCCACCTTGCTAGCCTCTCACGACCATGGCCTATCTTTCCCACACCCCTGCCAGCCTCTAGTGCTCATGCTAGCCTCCAGCACCCATACCAACCTCCAATGCCCATGCTAGTCCCCAGCACCCATGCCAGCCTCCCATGCACCCCCGCCTAACTCGTGTGCCACCATCGATGGTTAGAATGTGCATTCCCATGACTGGATTGGTGAAGATATTTTTTCTTCACCCGCTTGTGCACTCTACACTGTCCCACTAGAGTACCCTACGCTGTGAACTCCTATTGGGCCAAAAAGTCATCTTTTTACCTCATTGGCCCAAAAAAAATTACTTTCACTCATTAGCTAAAGAAATTTACCCTCCACCCCATTGGTCCAAAATTTCATACTTTCACCCCATTGGTTTAGAAAAATCACTTTTTAACCCCATTGGTTAGAGAAATTCCTCTTTCCTCCCCATTGGTTCAAAAATTCTATAAATGCCCCCCTCCCTTTGGTTTTTCACACCACAAACACTCAAGCCTCCTAGGAGCATCAATAGTAGAGAAGCTCTACCCTCTCTCCTCTCCTTCCACCCTTGAGGTTTCTCAAGTCTTTAGAGAGATCTTCATACGATCCAAAGTATTCTTCGAGCCTTCAAAATTCTTCAATCCTTTGCCTTCTTTGAGTGAGCTTTTTGTGTTCGAAAAGTATCCCCTTAGTCTCCCACCCCCTCTTGATGTTCTTCAAGTCTTCGGAGAGATCTTTATAAGATCCAAAGTGTTCTTCGGATCTTTGAAGTGTTCTTCGGATCTTTAAAGTGTTCTTCGGGCTTTCAAAGCTCCTCAATCCTTAGAGTTATCCTATTCCCAACGGAAGCTTTGCCGGAGTGCCACCTCAGCGTAGCCCTCCCATAGTTTATCCCCAGCGGAAGCTCTGCCGAAGTGCCAGGTCAATCAAAATCTGAAAGTAGCCCATCCCTAGCAGAAGCTCTGCCGAATCAATTTTGTATCAAAATCTAAAAGTAACTCATCCCTAGCGAAAGCTTTACCGAATCAATACAACAGCCAAAATCCAGAAGTAGCCCATCCCTAGCAGAGGCTCTATCAATATCGTAGTAAAAATCCAAAAGTAACCATTCCTAGTCGGAACTCTATCCGAACATTATCGTAATCAACATCTCTCGAGAAAGGAAGTTGGTGGTCAAGACCATCTTCCCCTGAGCTAGGAGAATCCAAAAGATAGTTTGTGTCTGCACTAATCGGGGTTCTACCCCTCTTGACCCAAAACAAGGGTCAAGCTCAGGTATAATTTCTCACCCAAATTAACATAATGTAGACTTTATATTAACCTTGTTATAGTGTACATAATCATTTAAATTCATTTAATGTACATATGTGTGATAACATAGCCATGCATGTGGAATAGGAATAATTTTGGAAAATGTTCGTTCTTAAGCATCTCTTTTCTCAGGAATTGGGCCCACCCTCGGGTCCTAGGCCCATAATCTTAAGTGGTGACTCCAAACCCTTTTGTATGATCCCAATCTCCCGTATTGGACCATCATCAAATCCCTATGTCAATGATGACCTTTAAACTCCCACTAAATAGGCCTCCACGTATCTTCGAATGGTGGTACGGCAGTGCGGGGCCCTCAGGAAAGGACACATGACACACCCCTTCCCAAGAAAGAGAAAGAGAGGAGAAAGGGTCGAATGCAAGTCATTTCCCCCCAAGGGAAGGTCTTTCTCCGGCGGCTACCCTCACAATAGCGGAGGATTATGGTGGGATCCTTAAAACATGCGAGGGATCATATATTTATAGTTGGAGGCTCCTTAGCCACCAAGAAAGGTATAAGAATGTTTCCAAATAAGGGTGTGATCTCCTTCCTTGCTTAGAGAGAGAATTGGGTCTATTTATGCGAAGTATATATTCCCACAAGGTGTGAGCGATTAATACATTTGTCACATATTTTTTAGAGTCTTCTAGGTGTCCTAGGGTAATGTTGTGCACCTAAGCCAAGAAATGGAAGAAAATGGGCCAAAATGTTGTGCATAAGGTCACAACACATTTGACCTAAGGGCCAAGTGGTTGGGACTGTTGGGGACAGATTTTTCTATCATCAGTAGGTCACTTGCCTGACCACCGGCCAACCGGTGGTACTGTCTATAAAAAAATCATATTATTATCTTATGGGTCCCACACCCCTTCAGGCATGCCTTGACCAATTGCAAGAATAGAATGATCATCTCACACTGGTCATGTGGCACCCAACATGCAGATGATTAGGTGGCCCCACATGCTAGTATAAATGATTAAATTCATTCCTAGAAAAAGAACCTAAGAGCCAAATAGGCCCTAGTGTGCTATAAATACCAAATTACACTCAATTCTCTCATTTCTTACACTCCTCATGCGCTTGGGAGAGGGAGAAAGAAAAGAGAGGAGAAGAAGAAGAAGAAGAAGAAGAAGAAGAAGAAGAAGGAAGGAGAAGGGCGCTTGCTTGGGGCTGAAATGGGCTGTGCAAGCAAGCTGCCCTTGTTGCATACTGCTTCTGCTATTGCATACTACTGCTGCTGCTGCTGCTGCCTCCCATATTGCTATGTTGGTGTTTAAGAAGGTGGATGCTGCATGCAAGCTGAATTGGAGGGTGAAATGCTGTCCAAGATGGTCCCATCTGCTGCTACCGTTCTTGTACTGCTGTGCATGAGTGAATGTTGCTCATTTCTATGTTGTATAGCCATATACAAGTAAGAATACCCTTAATAAATTATAGTACGGCAACTTAAGAATCTAAAATGCAAATCAGTAGCATTTCTCATTCTTGTATTTCTTCCAATTTTGGGGCATATTCGGTTGGAGAGGAAGAAGAGAAAGAAGGGAGAAACTGTTGTCCAAGGGTTCAGGGGCTTCTATTGCTGTACTTTTGCTGAATTTACTGCTGTACTACTGCAACAGAAGTTCCTACTGCTGTACTGCCTCATACCTTGAAGTCTCTTGTACAAACAAGCAACTCAAGAGACCAGAAGGTTGTCCAAGCTTGGGGATTGCTGCTGTTCAGCTTCGCTACTATTGTACCTGCAAAATTTAAGTAAAATTCCATCTACTTATATGCTGTATAGTAGGTTATTGAAATGAATTTACAATCCAGCTGGGGTTCCAAGAATGCAGACACCCAGAACTGGGAGCCTTGGATTGTAGACCTGGGAATTGGCCCAACGACTGTCTAAAGTGTAGTAACATGTTTAGTGGTGTTAATTAGGTAGATGGTAAATAAATTAAGGTCCCTATAACCTATTTCAGTCAAATTAGGGCTGATTTGGTACGCTAAGCAACCCAGGGTTTGGGGCTTTTGCTTGTAGGCCTGGGAATTGGGTAATTTCAGTCATAGTGACTGAAATTGAGCATGAAGGTATCCTGTCCATGTATGAAATTAAATTTGTTCAGGTCCCATGTGGGCCTCTACAGCTGAATTGAGAGCTGTAGGTGTGTAAGTGGCAACCAAAGCCTAGAAATTGGGTTCTATACGTGAGAATTGGGCAAGTCTGTGGTGTACATGGCTGCTGGGTATAAATAACCTTGTTGTCCATACAACTTGGATAGTGTACAAGTGTTTGGACCTGTACCTACAGTCAATTTGTAATTGGGTTTAAAGTTTTCCACTTAGGAATTCCATTCCCTAAGTTGGAAACCCAACAACATTGCTAGGTGGTGTCGTGGGCTGCTGTCCATAGCTTTGGGATAGTGTATGAGGCCTACAATCATCTCTGTGATCACCCATAAATGGGTATCAGACCTTATATGAATGAGATTTCCATCCCAGAACTGGAATCCCGAGTACAGTGTTGAAGTTGTAAAATGGGTACTGTAGGAATATTAACCTTGTTCCTAGGGGTAGGTACATGTTTGTATCATATCCTTATGGTTTACCATAGTGTACATTGTCTTGTTATGCTGAGGGGAATACCATTTTAGAGTTGGGACAACAATCCCAAAATTAAGATTGGAAGGCTAGAGTCGATCAGAGACCCAACTCTCTTTGACTCATTATGAACCCTAGTGTTGGGAAATGGATTTGGA
The DNA here is from genome assembly GCF_013358625.1 of Macadamia integrifolia. Taxonomy (NCBI): domain Eukaryota; kingdom Viridiplantae; phylum Streptophyta; class Magnoliopsida; order Proteales; family Proteaceae; genus Macadamia; species Macadamia integrifolia. Next base: position 448,622 of record NW_024870456.1, on the reverse strand, counting down.
TTTAATTTGCGCATGCCAACCATCATATGGCTACCCAATTATGTTTTTGGGTTTGATTGTGCCCAATGTGAAGCGGCTTGTGTTGGAAACTACAGGCTACAATGCTTAACTGTGCATTGCTGAATTTTCATCCAAATAAGTTATGTATAGAGTTTTAGACCATGATGGGAAATGGTAACAACATGATTGGAATTGGTTCCTAGGATTTGGAACATATCCACCTAAATGGGAAGTACATAAAAGAACCAAGTTGAGAGCTCAGAGGGGCAGGAACACCTCAGACCAGTGGGGAGTTCAACAGCTGCCAGCAGCTAATGTAAAACCTCCTCCGGTGGGTGCCATGCGATAGACCGGTGCCCCTGCACATGATCTGCCGGTGGGTGTTTTTACGGAAGGAATGTCTTCTATATTATGGCTTTTCCCTAATTACCTGTGGGACAAATCAGTGGTGTTTTGGGATAGTATATGACTATGTTGAGTAGGTTATTAGATTGTGGTTGTGTGGGTTATGGAAATAGCCTACATATGAGTTTGTGGGGTCAGTTGGACTGGTATAGGTCAGTGTATGGTTTGATGCTGGTATAGGTCAATATCCTTCTAATCGGTTTGTGTTTGGGTTCAGGTGAAGAAGTTTAACAGAATTTTGGATTAAGGTTGTCTTTGCACCGAACAAACCAAATCTAATATTAAATAAGTGAATTGATATTTGGGAACCTAAGATACTCGGTGAGGATACCCTCCCTTTCTATCGTAAAATACCATTTGGTGCGAAAGAAAGAGGAGGATGGCTAAGCTATACATGAGTGAACAGACAGTCACCCTTGGCCCTAACTTTCTTCCCAAGGCGGTGGGTGGGAAAATATTAGTATGGCAGAGGGACTTTCCCCCACCCAAACCTTGACTGGTGCAATGCCAACATCGAAGTATGAATACGAGATGGGGATAAGCTGACAGACATGAACCCCTACCACGGTCTGAGGTTTGACTGACAATGATGCACTATTAGAAGTCTCAGGCAGAGAGGAATTCAACGAAAAGGCTTTGGATTCAGGTATCAAGGTGAGCAGGTGATTGGGGTTATTTTACAGAGTGTTAATAACTTTAATTTTGAATGCAAATGTGTATTGGATTGTTTCCATGTTATGGGTGTATTTTATATATATATATATATATATATTTATATAATATTGCACATGTAGATTTTGAATATTGTGATTGATGTGACAGTGATTTTGTGGATGTGGATTATGATGCAGTGTATAGTTATAGCTATGGTATTGACAGTCTGAGGCACGGTGTGGCCGAGGTAGGATTCCGATACCATGGGATCATAGGCAGTATTATGATTATGACCATAGCATTGACAGTCTAGGGCATGATGTGACTGAGGCAAGGATTCCGTTACCGTGGGCCTAGAGGTCAGAGATGTATATGTATAGTAGCTATTGGCTGATATAGATTCATTTAGATCGCATTAGGCTAGGATCAATCCTAGTGCTATAACCCATTGCCAATAGGGGTGAGGTATTAGCTAATCTTACTCGGTGGAAGGTCTTATCGGACTACTACGCTCGAGTACAACGTACTATACCCAAGGTGGGAATAGCATGGTACGATGTATTTTACGCATGGCTATTGGATAGCATGGGTGACCGATGGATTTTTTGGGACCATGGGTGTCAGGGGTTACTATTTAGGGGTTCGTTAGGGGCCCAAGGTTCTTTCGGTACTGGCTGACTCCTACTTTCAACTAGCTTGTATCTCTAGAGCACGATATACTCAGGAGGGGATACCACCTATGTTGCTTATAGCAATTATACCCACATTTGAGACTTTTAATTAGAATGGAATGTATTAAATGAAAAAGAATCGTGTGGCTATACATTTATGGCATCATATATTATGGATATGTTGTGAGCATGCATTGGGATCATGATTGGATGTGTGTCTTGCCTACTCACCCCTTACTGGGCTAGTGTAGCTCAGCCCTTGCGGATTTCTCTTTTTAGATGGTGAAATTGGAGCTGAAGGATTTTAGCAAAATTTGCGAGGCTTTGTCTGTCAGACACTATGGATGGGACAGTTGTTCCTCTCTTCTATTATGGTTTATATTTATATTGAATGTGTGATGTAATTATCTATGTCACTATGGATTAATTCAAATTGGGCTTGTAATATTGTATTTATCATTGAGACAGATCACCACTGGTAATATCAAGTTATGACTTTTATATGCATACTCTGATTATATTAGTGGCCTTATGGCATAGTGAGTTAGTTGACTGCTTTTGATATCCCAGTAGAGGTAGGATGATTGGGTTGGGAATCCAGTGTTGCATACCTTGGCCTACAGTAAAGGTGGGGTGTGATATCACACTCGCCTTTGATGACCATTGTACGCTCCACCTCTGAGGGTAGTGTTGTGGGTGGGTTACGGCAGCATCCCCATGACAAAGAAGGACACTCTACCGAGCAATCCAAGCAGGACATAGTGGTGATCATCGATGACACTGGCACAAGGAGCATGACCTTTGGGATTGCTAGGTGTTTAGTTATAATACGATGGCCGTTACTTGGCTCCATAATGTTCGCTATCCCTAGGATGAATAACTGCTGAGGGGAGAGGATCTAAGGGAAATTCCTCGAAAAGTGAGAGCTACACTCACTTGAGTAAGTGAGCTACACCTCTGTGTTGAAGTTGCTTTCACATTTTAAAGTTAAAGATCCAACTAATCTTTCTTTCTATAGGCCGTGTTTTGGTGTCTCGATCGCCACCCAAGATGAGTGGCTGGAGGCTCTGGCTGAGTGGTTCATTAAGGAAACTAATGAGCATGATGAGATCGTGGCATCTAGCTCTGTGGCTTGTGACCAAGCAGTCATCTTTGAGGTCCAGACTACTTCAATTGTGGAGGCCTATGTGCTAGACAAGACTTGTTGGGGTGATCGGGAGAAGTGTAGGAAACACCTAGAGGGGGGTGAATAGCTTTTCTTGAGAGTACTTGACAAAATCTCGATTTAAAATAACTTCAATGAAATCCAAAATTAAAGTGTGAAATGAAAATAGCAAGACACAAATATTTTATAGTAGTTCAACTTATAACCAAGTCTACATCTACTCCTCTCAATACCCCTTGAGAGATTTTCACTATGTGTTTCTTTTACCAGGCAAGAAACAAGCCTATACAACCATCATAGTAACGGGTTAAGTGTAACCCACTTTTGAGTCCAAGCAAGAGCAACTTACAATGTCTTAGTTTCGGGTCAAGTGTAACCCACTCTTGAGTCCAAGCAAGAGCAACTCAAAACACTCCTGCGTATAAGCAAGAGCTACTCACTTCTTGAGTGCCGACAAGAGAACCAAAAATGGAAATGAAAAAGAAATTACAAATTACAAGAGTTGAACAATGTTACCTGGGATGTAAAGAACAAGTACTCTTGTGTAATCGTGCAAGTGAATGAAAGCAATGAATAATCAGAACTGGCACCTGAAGTTTCTAAATGAAGATGGCTTAAATACTTGAAGCTTGTTCTTCTCTTTCTCTTCTCACTCTTAGCTTAAAGCTTCACTCACAATCTCTATTTCTTTCAATATATTGCTCACATAATTGTATACACAAATGTGCCTAATGACTGTGTAGAGAGGTGTCTAAAACACTACCCAAGTGTGGGTATTTATAGCCAAAAGAGCGAGTGAGAGAGTGTTTAAATGAGGCTCCAATGGATCTATTTTTCCTTGATCCAGATTTTCAGATCCTAATCCGGATCCAAGGATGGGGTCAAACTAGCCGTTACTGACGGTTGCAGAATTTGAATTTTGTCCTGATCCGGATCTCCAGATTGGAGATTTCTCCATTCGGATTGATCCAGATTTTCAGGTCCATCCAAATCTAATTCGAATCATTCTGCCAGTCAATGTTTTGATACACTGACTAATCCGGATTGAGAATCCTGATCCGGATTACACTATTTGTGAATCCGGATTGGGTTTTGCCTTTTTGACTGTGTTCTTTGGTCCACCTTTTTCCAATCTTTTTGGACTCCTTTGGGAGCATTTTGGTCATTGCCTAGGGTCCTCTAAATGCATGTTTATATTATGTATGCATGTGTGTGCGTGATTGCAATTGTATGTGTATATAATCTTCAAATTTTCGTCTTCAACATTCTTGTCTTCACTCTTGAGTCTTATTGTTTGAATGCATCAATCGCTTTGATCTTGATTTTGTTGATGTGAGTACAATTGTATGTGTATATGATCTTCAAGTTTCTTCTTCAACATTTTAGTTTTTTGAGACTTCTTCAATGCATCAATCGCTTTGATCTTGATTTTGTTGATGTCTTCACTTTGGTGTTCTTCGTCTCCCGATTCAATCAATATGCTGACAAGAAGATTAGTGATTGTACTCATTGTTTGTTAACACCAAAACATGAGTGTGGAGGTGGGATTTTCCCAACAAGAAGTACCTACTGGGGAGTGTAAGGTAAGTGGCCCTCTCTCGTGGGCATCCGCGGGCCACGCACCACTGCATCCTCGTTTGGGTGTAAGTGGGGGCCTACTTCATCAAGTCTCCCCACTTTTCCCCTTCGGGGGTCAGTTCATTTTTCTAGAAGGGGCGTTGATGATGGCCCAATATTGGGGATTGGAAAGTATAGGGTTTGGACTCGCCACCTAAGGTTTGGGCCTATGAACTAGGGTTGGGCCCGATCCATAAGGACAAGGCCTGAAAATTGGTCTGGTCCAGAGATACAGGTAAGTATCAGGTTATGGAGCTGAGAAGGTATTAGGCACCCACTCCATCCAGTTCAACTGGTCTTCCTACTTGATCGCTTGGAAGCCCTACTTCCCGGATGCAACTCACCAACATAGGGCTATAGAGTTGACCCAGAGGAGAGTGTTGTTTCGGGGTCCTGATGGCTTGACTTGGTATCTGAGGGAAAGAGTGATGGGGCAGTGACCTACGATGCACTACCCTAAGGATGTCCCCAAGGGGGAGTTGGAGGCATCTATGGTTGGGCTGTGGGAGGATGACTTCCTCAATATTAAGAGGGACTGCCAGTCTTTCTTAGAGGTCGACACCATTTGCATTCCCTCACTCCTTATCATATTTTTCCATTGATTTGTTTCTTGATATGTGACCCAAGATTCTTACAATATTGCAGCAGCCCTCTAGCTCCCCTTCCTCCGTTCGACCATTTGACTGGGAGCTCCATAGTTGGGTCTTCCTCGCGCGTAGGAGACCCTTCTCATCATATGCCTACTATCCCATTCCTAGGGTTCCTCGGGTGGTCTTATGTGGATGCGCATACTCCAACTATCCTGAGATGCTACGGTGGACCCAGGAGCATGACGCCGACCTTGGCCTTCCTCTCCCTTTGACTATGTGAGTATCTCTATCCTTACCCCTTCATTTCTTGATTTAGATTCTCACGGGATGATGTGACCCTTATAGGTATCTCTTGAGGCTTACGCTGAAATTTATCGGATGCATCATAGCCTTTACCAACGGCTGTTCAAGGGGATAACGAAGACTCTGACTAAGGTATTTCCCATTCCACCTATTATCTTTGCTTTTGTTGATTCAAACACTAAACTAATCCTCTATTCCACAAGAGGTGGAGCTGACCACATGCAGGGTGGAGATCTCTGACCCTCGGTAGGGATTATGGAACCTCCAGATAGATAAGGTGTGAGGGCAGTCAGGGACACAGTGATCCCCATAGATGAGTTGGACTCCTTAGATGATGATCCACATTCTTAGGGCTTTTCATTTATTTTTTTCTTTTCCTTGTACATACTTATGAAACATTCTTTTATGGAAAATATTTTATTAGTAATAAAATTATTTTTGCCATTTTTCTTTTATTAATTTAAAATTTTTTTAGCATAATTGGTTCAATACCTTGAAATTCCCTACCATCATCCCATTAAAATCAAATGTGGGTAGACTACAACATGAGATAAAAATTGTAGTTAAAATGGGAAATCTACAACTTGGGAAAGCTACAACTTGAGGAGCTACAATTGAGATAAGAGAGCTATAATTTGGGGAGACAACTCTTGAGGCCGTTAGAAGTTCACGAGGTTCTCGGGTAGCTTGTTGCAGCCGATATTGTCTTGTGATGTGAGATAGTAGATAGAACAAGGTATGAGTTAACCCCGTTAATCTGACATAATTAAACCTAGGAGTCTTTCCATTTTGTGTCCTTGCAAGTCCTTCCTTATAACTATTCTTCCCAATCCATGATTGATCCAAACTCAGGAACTTCTCTCATCTTTGTAATGAGAGATCTTCAATTGGTTTCCATTTAGTGGTTTAACCAACTATACCCTCTCCATCAACCACAATTGGAAAATAGTAGGACATCCCCAGTAATGATCTGTTCCAAAGTTATGATTGTAGTTCATCTCATCAAACCTCTGAACATCTCTACTAGGATTGTCGAGAGTATGTTATATCTTTCCTTTAGTTGTTCTACTACTTCTATGCTGATAGGTCACACCCCTCGTCCAGGTGATCAAAAAATGTACCATACTATCATATAGAAAAGATACGCGTAGCCACAACGTTGACGATGAATCCCCTCTAATGGTGGTAACCTAGTGAAGGCCCTTGATACTTTTAGGATGTTGATCTTCTCATAGCTCACATATTGCTTCATTTCCTCCTTTCCCCATCCGAAGAAGTTTTGGATCTTCTTAGAATAATTTGTTTCTAGTGAAGGACGAAACAACCTTCCAGAGAAAACAAACAAGCTCTAAATTCCTCTTTAGTGGGACAAATCTCAACTGTCCCAAAACTGAACATATGGAGATCAGTATCCCAATGCTGGGGCATTTTTCAAAGCAAGTCGTGATGTAGCTTCATAAATCCAATTCCATCGACCACTTGCATTCCCAGAAAAAGAACCTAAGAGCCAAATAAGCCCTAGTGTGCTATAAATACCAAATTACACTCAATTCTCTCATTTCTTACAGTCCTCATGCATTTGGGAGAGGAAGATAGAAAAGAGAGGAGAAGAAGAAGAAGGAAGGAAGGTGAAGGGCGCTTGCTTGGGGCTGAAATGGGCTGTGCAAGCATGCTGCCCTTGTTGCATGCTGCTTCTGCTACTGCATACTGCTGCTGCTGCTGCTGCTGCTGCCTCTCATATTGCTATGTTGGTGTTTAAAAGGTGGATGCTGCATGCAAGCTGAATTGGAGGGTGAAATGATGTCCAAGATGGTCCCATCTGCTGCTACCATTCATGTACTGCTGTGCATGAGTGAATGTTGCTCATTTCTATGTTGTATAGCCATATAAAAGTAAGAATACCATTAATAAATTATAGGCAACTTCAGAATCTAAAATGCAAATCAGTAGCATTTCTCATTCTTGTATTTCTTCCAATTTTGGAGCATATTCGGTTGGAGAGGAAGAAGAGAAAGAAGGGAGAAACTGTTGTCCAAGGGTTCAGGGGCTTCTATTGCTGTACTTTTGCTGAATTTACTGCTCTACTACTGCAACAGAAGTTCCTACTGCTGTACTGCCTCATACCTTGAAGTCTCTTGTACAAACAAGCAAATCAAGAGACCAGAAGGTTGTCCAAGCTTGGGGATTCCTGCTGTTCATATTCCCTACTATTGTACCTGCAAAATTTAAGTAAAATTCCATCTCCTTATATGCTGTATAGTAGGTTATTGAAATGAATTTACAATCCAGCTAGGTCCAAGCATGCAAACACCCATAACTGGGAGGCTTGGATTGTAGACCTGGGAATTGGCTCAGGGACTGTCTAAAGTGTAGTAACATGTTTAGTGGTGTTAATTAGGTAGAGAGTAAATTAATTAAGGTCCCTATAACCTATTTCAGTCAAATTAGGGCTGATTTGGTACGCTAAGCAACCCAGGGTTTGGGGCTTTTGCCTGTAGGCCTGGGAATTGGGTAATTTCAGTCATAGTGACTGAAATTGAGCATGAAGATATGCTGTCCATATATGAAATTAAATTTTCTCAGGTCCCACGTGGTACCTGTGGGCATCTACAGCTGAATTGAGAGCTGTAGGTGTCTAAGTGGCACCCAAAGCCTAGAAATTGGGTTCTCTACCTGAGAATTGGGCAATTCTGTGGTGCACATGGCTGTTGGGTATAAATAACCTTGTTGTCCATACAACTTGGATAGTGTACAAGTGTTTGGACCTGTACCTACAATAAATTTGTAATTGGGTTTAAAGTTGTCCACGTAGGAATTCCATTCCCTAAGTTGGAAACCCAACAACATTGCTAGGTGGTGTCGTGGGCTGCTGTCCATACCTTTGGGATAGTGTATGAGGCCTGCAATCATCTCTATGATCACCCATAAATGGGTGATCAGACCTTATATGAATGAGATTTCCATCCCAGAACTGGAAACCTAAGTACAGAGATGAGGCTTATACAAGACAAGTGTTGAAGTTGTAAAATGGGTACTGTAAGCATATTATCCTTGTTCCTGGGGGTAGGTACATGTTTGTATCATATCCTTATGGTTGGCCATAGTGTACATTGTCTTGTTATGTTGAGGAGAGTTCCATTTTAGAGTTGGGACAACCATCCCAGAATTGAGACTGGAAGGCTAGAGTGGATCAGACACCCAACTCTCTTTGACTCATAATGAACCCTAGTGTTAGGAAATGGATTTGGATTTAATTTGGGCATGCCAACCATCATATGGCTACCCAATGATGTTTTTGGGTTTGATTATGCCCAATGTGGAGCGGCTTGTGTTGGAAACTACAGGCTGCAATGCTTACCTGTGCATTGCTGAATTTTCAGCCAAATAAGTTAAGTATAGAGTTTTAGACCATGATGGGAAATGGTAACAACATGATTGGAATTGGTTCCTCGGATTTGGAACATATCCACCTAAATGGGAAATACATAGAAAAACCAAGTTGAGAGCTAAGAGGGGCATGAACACCTCAAACCAGTGGGGAGTTCAATAGCTGCAAGGAGCTAATGTAAAACCTCCTCCGGTGGGTGCCTGGGATAGACTGGTGCCCCTACACATGACCTTCCAGTGGGTGTTTTTACAGAAGGAATGTCTTCTATATTTTGGCTTTGCCCTACTTACCTGTGGGACATGTTAGTGGTGTTATAGGTTAGTATATGACTCGGTAGGTTAGTAGATTGTGGTTGTGTGGGTTTTGGAAATAGCCTACATATGAGTTTGTGGGGTCAGTTGGACTAGTATAGGTCAGTGTACGGTTTGATGCTGGTATAGGTCAATATCCTTCTAATTGGTTTGTGTTTGGGTTCAAGTGAAGAAGTTTAACAGAATTTTGGATTAAGGCTGTCTTTTGACCGAACAAACCAAATCTAGTATTAAATAATTGAATTGATATTTGGGAACCTAAGATACTCGGTGAGGATACCCTCCCTTTCTATTGTAAAATACCATTTGGTGCAAAAGAAAGAGGAGGATGGCTAAGCTATACATGAGTGAACTGACAGTCACCTTTGGCCCTAACTTTCTTCCCAAGGCGGTGGGTGGGAAAATATTAGTATGGCAGAGGGACATTCCCCCACCAAACCTTAACTGATGCAATGCCAACATCTGCGTATGAAGACGAGATGGGGACAAGCTGACGGACTTGAACCCCTACCAAGGTCTGAGGTTCGACTGACAATGCTACACCATTAGAAGTGTCAGGCAAAGAGGAATTCTACGAAAAGGGTTCGGATTCGAGTATCAAGGTGAGTAGGTGATTGTGGTTATTTTACAGAGTGTATATACATCTAATTTTGAATGCATATGTGTATTGGATTGTTTCAATGTTAGGGATATATTTTATATATATATATATATATATATATATTATTTCACATGTGGATTTTAAATATCGTGATTGATGTGACTGCGATTTAGTGGATGTGGATTATGATGCGGTGTATAGTTGTAGTTATGGTATGGATGGTCTGAGGCACGGTGTGGCCGAGGTAGGATTCCGATACCATGGGATCAGAGGCAGTATTATGATTTTGACCATAGCATTGACAGTCTAGGGCACTAAGTGACCGAGGCAAGGATTCTATTACCGTGGGGATAGAGGTCAGAGATGTATATGTATAGTAGCTATTGGTTGACATAGATTAATTTAGATTGCATTAGGCTAGGATCAATCCCAGTTCTATAGCCCCTTGCCAATAGGGGTGAGGTATTGGATAATCTTACTCAGTGGAAGGTCTTATCGAACTACTACGCTCGAGTACAACATACCGTATCCAAGGTGGGAATAGCATGGTACGATGTATTTTATGCATGGCTATTGGATAGCATGGGTGACCGATGGATTTTTCGGGACCATGGGTGTCAGAGGTTACTATTTAGGGGTTCATTGGGGGACCAAGGTTCTTCCGGTACTAGATGACTCCTGCTTGCAACTAGCTGGTATCTCTAGAGCACGATGTACTCAGGAGGGGATGCCACCTATGTTGCTTATAGCACTTATACCCACATTTGATACTTTGTAATTAGAATGGAATGTATTAAATGAAAAAGAATCATGTGGTTATACATTTATGGCATCATATATTATGGATATATTGTGAGCATGCATTGGCATCATGATTGGATGTGTGTCTTGCCTACTCAACCCTTACTGGGCTAATGTAACTCACCTCTCGTAGATTTCTCTTTTCAGATGGTGAAATTGGAGCTGAAGCAGACAGGAGTTTAGCAAAAGTTGTGAGGCTTTGTGTGTGAGACACTGTGGATGGGACATTTGTTCCTCTCTTCTATTGTGGTTTATATTTACATTGAATGTGTGATGTAGTTACATATGTCACTATGGATTAATTCAAATTGGGCTTGTAATATTGTATTTATCATTGAGACAGATCACCATTGGTAATATCAAGTTATGACTTTTATATGCATACTCTGATTATATTAGTGGCCTTATAGCATAGTGAGTTATTTGACTGCTTTTGATATCCCAGTAGAGGTAGGATGACTGGGTTGGGAATCCAGTGTCGCATACTTTGGCCTACTGTAAAGGTGGGGTGTGATATCACACCTGCCTTCGATGACCATTGTACAATCCACCTCTGACGGTAGTGCTGTGGGTGGATTATGGCAGCATCCTAAAGAGTTGGTATGTAATTCTAAAGGTTCCGAGCAACCCCATGACCAAGAAGGACACCCTGCCGAGCAATCCAAGCAGGACATAGTGGTGATCATCAATGACGCTGGCACTAGTAGCATGAACTTTGGGATTGCTAGGTGTTTAGTGATAATACGATAGCTGTTACTTGGCTCCATAATGTTCGCTATCCCTAGGATGAATAACTATTGAGGGGAGAGGATCTAAGGGAAATTCTCCGAAAAGTGAGAGCTACACTCACTTGAGTAAGTGAGCTACACCTCTATGTTGAAGTTGCTTTCAAATTTTAAAGTTAAAGATCCAACTAATATTTCTTTCTATAGGCCATGTTTTGGTGTCTCGATCGCCACCCAAGATGAGTGGTTGGAGGCTCTGGCTGAGTGGTTCATTAAGGAAACTAATGAGCATAATGAGATCGTGGCATCTAGCTCTGTGGCTTGCGACCAAGCAGTCATCTTGGAGGTCCAGATTGCTTCAATTGTGGAGGCATATGCGCTAGACAAGACTTGTTGGGGTGATTGGGAGAAGTGTAGGAAACACCTTGAGGGGGGTGAATAGGTTTTCTTGAGAGTACTAGACAAAATTTCGCTTTAAAACAACTTCAATGAAATCCAAAATTAAAGTGCGGAATTAAAATAGCAAGACACAAAGATTTTATAGTAATTCAACTTATAACCAAGTCCACATCTACTCCTCTCAATACCCCTTGAGAGATTTTCACTGTGTGTTTCTTTTACCAGGCAAGAAACAAGCCTATACAACCATCTTAGTTACGGGTCAAGTGTAACCCACTTTTGAGTCCAAGCAAGAGCAACTTACAATTTCTTAGTTTCGAGTCAAGTGTAACCCACTCTTGAGTCCAAGCAACTGCAACTCAAAACACTCCTGAGTATAAGCAAGAAAAACTCACTTCTTGAGTGCCGGCAAGAGAATCGAAAATGGAAATGAAAAAGAAATTACAAATTACAAGAGTTGAACAATGTTACCTGTGATGTATAGAACAAGTACTCTTGTGTAATCGTGCAAGTGAATGAAAGCAATGAATGATCGGAACTTGCACTTGAAGCTTCTAAATGAAGATGGCTTAAATACTTGAAGCTTGTTCTTCTCTTTCTCTTCTCACTCTTAGCTTAGAGGTTCACTCACAATCTCTCTTTCTTTCAAGATATTGCTCACATAATTGTATTCACAAATGTGTCGAATGGCCGTGTAGAGAGCTGTCTAAAACACTACCCAAGTGTGGGTATTTATAGCCAAAAGAGTGAGTGAGAGAGTGTTTAAAAGCGGTTCCAATGGATCTATTTTTCCTTGATCCAGATTTTCAGATCCTAATCCAGATCCAAGGATGGGGTCAAACTAGCCATTACTGACCATTGCAGAATTTGAATTTTGTCTTGATCTAGATCTCCAGATTAGAGATTTCTCCATTTGGATTGATCCAGATTTTCGGTTCCATCCGAATCCCATTTGGATCATTCTACCAGTCAATGTTTTGACAGACTGACTAAACCGGATTGAGAATCCTGATCCGGATTACACTGTTTGTGAATCCGGATTGGGTTTTGCCTTTTGACAGTATTCTTTTGTCCACCTTTTTCCAATCTTTTGGGACTCCTCTGGGGGCAATTTGGTCATTGCCTAGGGTCCTCTAAATGCATGTTTACATTATGTATGCGTGTGTGTGTGATTACAATTGTATGTGTATATGATCTTCAAGTTTTCATCTTCAACATTCTTGTCTTCACTCTAGAGACTTATTGTTTGAATGCATCAATCGCTTTGATCTTGATTTTGTTGATGTGAGTACAATTGTATGTGCATATGATCTTCAAGTTTCTTCTTCAACATTTTTGTCTTCACTCTTGAGACTTCTTCAATGCTTCAATCACTTTGATCTTGATTTTTTTGATGTCTTCACTTTGGTGTTCTTCGTCTCCCGATTCAATCAATATGCTGACAAGAAGATTAGTGATTGTACTCATTGTTTGTTAACACCAAAACATGAGTGTGGATGTGGGATTTTCCCAACAAGAAGTACCTACTAGGGAGTGTAAAGTAAGTGGCCCTCTCTCGCGGGCATCCGTGGGCCACGCACCATAGCATCCTCGTTTGGATGTAAGTGGGTGCCTACTTCATCAAGTCTCCCCACTTTTCCCCTTTGGGGATCGGTTCATTTTTCTAGAAGGTGTGTTGATGATGGTCCAATATCTGGGATTGGGAAGTATAGGGTTTAGACTCGCCACCTAAGGTTTGGGCCTATGAACTAGTGAGTGGGCCCGATCCATAAGGACAGGGCCTAAAAATTGGTCTAGTCCAGAGATACGGGTAAGTATCTTGTTATGGAGCTGAGAAGATATTAGGCACCCACTCCATCCGATTCAACTAGTCTTCCTACTTGATCGCTTGGAAGCCCTAGTTCTCGGATGCAACTGACCAAGATAGGGCTATAGAGTTGACCCAGAGGAGAGTGTTGTTTCGGGGTCCTGATGGCTTGACTTGGTATATAAGGGAAAGAGTGATGGAGTAGTGACCTACGTTGCACTACCCCAAGGATGTCCCCAAGGGGGAGTTGGAGGCATCTATTGCTGGGCTGTGGGAGGATGACTTCCTCGATATTACGAGGGATTACCAGTCTTTCTTAAAGGCCGACACCATTTGCGTTCCCTCACTCCTTATCATATTTTTCCATTGATTTGTTTCTCAATATGTGACCCAAGATTCTTACAGTATTGCAGTAGCCCTCTAGCTCCCCTTCCTCCATTTGCCCATTTGACTGGGAGCTCCATAGTTGGGTCTTCCTCGCACGAAGGAGGCCCTACTCATCATATGGCTACTATCCCATTCCTAGGGTTCCTCTGGTGGTCTTATTTGGATGCGCGTACTCCAACTACCCCGAGATGCTACGGTGGACTCAGGAGCACGACGCCGACCTTGGCCTTTCTCTCCCTTTGACTATGTGAGTATCTCTATCCTTACACCTTCATTTCTTCATTTAGATTCTCACTGGATGATGTGACCCTTATAGGTATCTCCTGAGGCTTATGCTGAAATTTATCGGATGCGTCATAGCCTTTACCAAAGGATGTTCAAGGGGATAACGAAGACTTTGACTCAGGTATGTCCCATTCCACCTATTATCTTTGCTTTTTTTTATTCAAACACTAAACTAATCCTCCATTCCACAACAGGTGGAGCTGACCACATATGCAGGGTGGAGATTTCCGACCCTCGGTTGAGATTATGGAACCTCCAAATAGATTAGGTGTGAGGGCAGTCTGGGACACAGTGATCCCCATAGATGAGTTGGACTCCTCAGATGATGATCCACATTCTTAGGGCTTTTCATTTATTTTTTTCTTTTCCTTATACATACTTATGAAACATTTTTTTATGGAAAATATTTTATTAGTAATGAAATTATTTTTGCCATTTTTCTTTTATTTATTTTAAAATTTTTTAGCATAATTGGTTCAACACCTTGAAATTCCCTACCATCATCTCATTAAAATCAAATGTGGGTAGACTACAACTTGAGATAAAAACTGTAGTTAAAATAGGAAATCTACAACTTGGGAAAGCTACAACTTGAGGAGCTACAATTGAGATAAGAGAGCTATAATTTGGGGAGACAACTCTTGAGGCCGTTAGAAGTTCATGAGTTTCTCGGGTAGCTAGTTGCAACCAATATTGTCTTGTGATGTGAGATAGCAGATTGAACAAGGTATGAGTCAACCCCGTCAACCTGACATAATTACACCTAGGAGTCTTTCCATTTTATGTCCTTGCAAGTCCTTCTTTGTAACTATTCTTCCCAATCCATGATTTATCCAAACTCAGGAACTTCTCTCATCTTTGTAATGAGAGATCTTCACTTGGTTCCCATTTAGTGGTCTGACCAACTATACCCTCTCCATCAACCACAGTTGGAAAATAGTAGGACATCCCCAGTAATGTTTTGTTCCAAAGTTATGATTGTAGTTCATCTTATCAAACCCTCTGAACATCTCTACTAGGATTGTCGAGAGTATGTTATATCTTTCCTTCAGTTGTTCTACTACTTCTATGCTGATAGGTCACACCCCTCGTCCAGGTGATCAAAAAATATACTGTACTATCATACAGAAAAGATACACGTTGCCACAACATTGATGATGAATCCCCTCTAATGGTGGTAACCTAGTGATGGCCCTTGATACTTTTAGGATGTTGATCTTCCCATAGCTCACATATTGCTTCATTTCCTCCTTTCCCCTTCTGAAGAAGTTTTGGATCTTCTTAGAATAATTTGTTTCTAGTGAAGGACGAAACAACCTTCCAGAGAAAACAAACAAGCTCTAAATTCCTCTTTTGTGGGACAAATCTCAACTGTCCCAAGACTGAACATATGAAGATCAGTATCCCAATGCTGGGGCATTTGTCAAAGCAAGTCATGATGTAGCTTCATAAATCCAATTCGATCGACCACTTGCATGTTTGTGGCTTCTAGAAATCTTGACTCTTTTTTGTTTATCTTTAATGTCCATTTCCGAAACGTTTCATCCAAAGAGTCCATAACCTCTGCTCCTGCAATTATTCTAGTAGTTAGAAGAACAAGCTTCAGGTTATTACTCAACTTCTCAGGATTCAACAAGACTTTTTCCACATTTTACTTATTTCACATGGACTCTTTTGTTTGTAGGAAGATCAAGGGTGCTAACCTTGATCACTGATATTGGCTGGAAATCCTTGAGGGTTTTGATTCGGGAAGGGATTTTGAAGGGTCATGGGCGGAGCACTGTGGCCTAATGACCAAATGTTCTAAGTGGTGATTTTTGATGGAACGTGCTGTGATGATCTTTTTACTTAGATACCCTAGTCATTAATTCGAGAACTCCTTTTTGTAACCTTGAATGTTGAGGTTTATGGGACCGTACTCGCATATATCAAGTTATCTACGTATCTTTTGTGAGGAATCAGGTCTAATGTAGTTCAGATGCTTCACCCTTTCTTTCAAACATAGTACTTCTTAAGCTGATCTATGTTGACCAACCTGGTACTTCTTCTCCATCTAGGTCTATAAGTCGCATGGATTTTCTAGGTAATATCTCCTTAACTGTGAATGTGTCACTCCAATTTGGCCTGAACTTCCCTCTTGGGTCATGAGTGGGGGCCTATTACTTCTTCATTGTGATGGGGTTTCACATTCTTATTGAAAGCCCTAGCCATCCTTTATTGGTACTTCTCATAACTATCCATTGCTTTCATTTGCCTTTCATCTAAGAAATTGAGCTCATCATGTCTGGTCTTCTCCTGTTCTCCCTCGGGTAATGACTATCTAGGAGTACCATGAGAGATGGCACCTGGATCCCTATGGGTAACACCATTTCTTCTCTATAAACCAAGGAGAAAGGAGCTGCCCCTGTCAAGAATTGTATAGAAGTTCGATATGCCCATAAGGCATATGTTAATATATTAGTCCAATCTCTATGAGTTTCGGTCATTTCTGAAGAATCACTTTGATGTTTTTGTTGGATGCCTCTACTGCCCCATTGGTTTGTGGTCGATACGTGGTAGATCTATGTCTCTTGATACCAAATATTGTACAAATCTTGTCAGCTTTGCCCCAAAAATGGGACTCTTGGTTCGATATTAATTCCTATGGCACTCTGTACCGACATGTGGTATGTTCTTAGATGAACCTGGCTACATTGGAGGTCATAAGCACTGAGTACATTGTTCTTCTACTCACTAGGTGAAATAATCAATTTCTACCAAGATGAACTCGTGCCTATTGGATGCCTTGGGATTGATCTTCCCTATGGTTTCGATGCCCCAAGTAGAAAATAACCACAGGAACCAAGCGAGTGCAACTCCATTGGTGGGATATGTATGATGTTAGAAAAAATCTGACATTTGTGGCATTTTTTGCCGAAGTCCATGCAATCGACTTCCATCATGTTCTAAAAGTATCCTAACTTGAGAATTTTCTTTGCCAAAAATTTTGGCATTCATGTGAGGCCCGTAAAGACCTTGATAGACTTCTTTTATAATTTTTCTTGTCTGGTCTTCATTAACACACAACAACTGTATCCCATTATAGGATCTCTTGTGTAACAAGTCACCTTGCAGAATGAATTGGGTGGCGTACTTCCTCAAAAACTTCCTTTCTCCTTCTATGGCTTCAGTTGGATATTTCCTTTCTCTGATGTAGTCAATTATATGGGAGAACTATGACCTCCCATCTCAATGTGAGAGAATTAACATCTTTCTAGTGTATAGGCTTATCTCTTCTGCCCACCATAAATGGTCGAACTCGGGCCATAGGATTGAATTCTACCATGGAAGATAATGTTGTAAGAGCATTCACAAACCATTTATTACCTATTTGAAAGTATTCAAAGGAGATCTCCTTGAAGTACTTGGTCACTTCCTCCATGTGCTTTTGGTATGGTTTCAGTTTTTCATCCCTAGTTTTTCATTTTCCTTGAGTCTGGCGGATGACAATGGCTGAATCACCATACACTTTGATCCTCTTTACCCTAATAGTTAATGCTATTTCCAGTCCCAATGCACAAGCCTCGTACTTGGCTATATTTTTTATGCAAGGGAAATCTAGGCAAAAATACGATGGAAAATACAAATTGTCAAGAGTTACTAAGAGTATTCCCGCACCACAACCTTTCTGATTGGATGCTCCATCAAAGTACAATTGCCATTCACTAGCTTTTTTTTCCTCTCTAGTTGTTGTAATTTTCTCATCTGGGAAAGCATCATTAGCATCCTTCCATCCTCCATTATCCATATGGTCAGCAATTGCCTTCCCCGTGATGGATTTCTGAGTGATATAAGTGATGTCGAATTCAAATAATAGCAATAACCATTAGGCCATCTTTCCTGTCAATGCTGACTTCTCGAAAAGATACTTAATCAAATCCATTCTTGAAATTAATCGAATTGGATATGCCACCATGTAATGCCACAGCCTCCTTGTTGCCCACACCAATGCTGCACATTTCCTTTCAAGAGACATTTATCGAGTTTCATATTAGAAAAATTTCTCGCTTAAGTAATAAATAGCCTGCTCCATCCCTTTTTCTTTTTTTCTTCTGGGACAACAAGGAACCCATGGAGTGTTCACCCACTGATAGATATAGCAAAAGTGGTTCTCCAACAATTGGTGGCACTAGCATTGGTGGAATTTCAAAATATCTTTTTAGTATATCAAATGCTTGCTGAAATTAGGGATTCCATTCTTTGGGTTGATCCTTCTTTAGTAACTTGAAAATTGACTCACAGATGTGGTTAGTTAAGCAATGAACTGACTGATATACTAGATTTGACTAAGGATTCCTAGTATCTCCTTCTCTATCCGAGGTGTGGGCATCTCCTAAATTTCCTTAAATTTGATGGGGTCAACTTCGACGCCTCTTTCTCTTACTAAGAATCCCAATAGTTTCTTTATCGTTGCACCAAACACACACTTCTAGAGGTTCAATCTCAATTGGTACTTATTAACTCTCTCAAAGAATTTTCTCAGAGCAGGGATGTTCCCCTGTCGGTCCATTGACTTCACTATCATGTCGTCCATATAAACTTCTACTTCTTTATGTATCATGCCATGTAGGATGGTTGTGGTTGCTCTTTGATAAGTTGCCCCGACATTCTTCAGTCCCAATGGCGTCACCTTGTGGCAATGTCCCAACAGGTAGGTGAAAGTTGTCTTCTCTCTATACTCTAGGTGCATGCTTACTTGGTTATGCCCTGAGAATCCATCCATATATGATAGCAAGGCATGTCCGGCTGTGTTTTCAACGAGTACGGTGATGTGAGGTAATAAGAAGTCATCTTTTGGCACAACTTTGTCAAGATATGGAAGTCGAACCACATTCGCACCCTACAGTATTTATTGGGAACTAGAATAATGTTTGCCAACCATTAAGGGTGTACTCTACCACTTGTAAGAAGCCGACACTCTATTGCTTCATCACTTCTTCTCTGATTTTCTCGCTCCATTTGGGGCACATCCTTCTTGGTTTCTGCTTGATGAGCCTTGCATCGGGGTAGATCGGCAAGTGGTGTTATACAATATGTGGATCAATCCTAGGCATATATAATTAGTAGGACCAGGAAAAAACTTCTATCAATTCCTTAAGGATACTAACCATTTGTGCCACTTCTTCAATATCTACGGTAGTGCCAATTCTTACCTCTCGAGGGCATTGGTTCTTTCCTAAATTAATGACCCAAGTATCCTTACAAATGGGTTGGGATCTTTGATTTGCATTGTTTTATTAATTTATGATATTTATTGAAAAAGGGAGGCAAATCATACTTAGATTTCAATATTCAAAGAATAAGCAACAGAATTGACATACATGAACTCTGAATTTTCATTGAAAGAAAATATAGGGACATGACCATTAAAAATAGACGGCTCAATGACCGACTTGGTGTTTTCACCAATGGTATTTGGACCTGTTGACTCTAGAGCATGTGTAAACTTGAAGTTGTCTGCAATGCTTGTCTGGTTCAGGAGTGGTCTATTGGCTTGGTGAATCAGCAAGTGCAGTACTGGACCTTCTTCTTCGTCAACGATGACCACTGCTACATCCACTATAGTGCAATAATCGCTTCGTTCTAC
This sequence comes from Macadamia integrifolia, assembly GCF_013358625.1. NCBI lineage: Eukaryota > Viridiplantae > Streptophyta > Magnoliopsida > Proteales > Proteaceae > Macadamia > Macadamia integrifolia. The sequence continues at coordinate 428,887 of NW_024870456.1, read as the reverse complement.
TTGAGGTTGCTTGGTCACAAAGGTGAACTGGCCAATCTAGTGCTCCCGAAAGCTAAATTTTATGAGGGGTGCATCTCACATGAGGATGATCAATCCATTCGCATTGAATTCAAGTTTCTCTAGTCGGCCATTTGAAGCCATCGCTATTCCTTGATCGCACCTTTATTCACCATCTTGGGTTTTCCCATTACAATTGGTTCTAGCATAATGTATGCAGACCATCATTCTCCTTGCTCTCCTTTCTCGAGCAAAAGTGCTCTTCCTACAGAAAGGCCTAAGTTTGAGTTCGTGCAGTTCCTTCGCACGCATTTCTTGTAGGAGCAAGCAAACATGGTTCTTAAAATCCTTGGGCAAATGCAATCTTCAAGCAAGCTTCACTTTCTTTTCCCACTCTCTCTTTAGAAGAATCCAAGGGTTTATTGCTTCCTTAGGCCGGATCAAGGTGGTAGGGTTGTAGGAGAATCCCTCATCTTCAATCATTTCCATTTCATATTTTCTGATGATGTGACTTTCTTTGCCATCTTCCTTAATCTGAAGTTGTTCCAATTCATAAGTAACCCAGTCGAACTCATCCTAGAAGAAGACCTCGAATCCTACCTGCATCTAAGTGGCGAATTCATCAAACCACGACTCAACATTTTTGTAAGATGGGAAATATTCTCATTTACTCATAAAATTTCCATTGAGTGTAGGGTAGTAAGACGCGACTATATTTTGATTCATTCTTAGTATCTTGTGGCCTTCTCCCTGTTTATGGCCATCTTCTTTTTTATGACCTTCTTCAATTTTATGGCCTTTTCCCTTACTTTGCCATTAGCATATCTACCCCAATCCTCCTTTGCCTTTGCTCTCAATTATATTTGAGAGCTTTGACATGCTCTAGTGATATTTACCAAGTCCCATCCCTGAGAAATATTACATATTCTTTATCATGCGGCAAATCGGATGACTCCAGATAGCCTTATAGTTTGCTGTGATGTTTTCTTCAACTGCTTCTTTGGCGAGAAAGCACATGTATTTTCTGTCTCAAATCCTCTGAGTTGGACTTCCTTCTCTTGATATTCCCCTTTTTCAATATTAACCTAGGTATTGACCAACTCAGGATCTCCTGAAATGGTTATTACCTTCCCTTCGTGTATGAATTTCACCTTTTGGTGTAAACTGGATGGCATTGCTTTTGCCTTATGCAACTATGGTCCGAAAATCATGTTGAAAGAGGCTAAGATCTCAATTACCTGGAAGCTAATATCAAACCTCACTGTGCCGATCAACACAACTTCTGTGTGAACTCTAAGAACTTCTTTCTTGGTATTGTCATAAGCTCGCACTATTTGGTTTGACGGCCTCATCTTCTCCATATTTAAGCTTATGCCTAAAGCGGACCTAAGAGGTAGCATGTTTAGGGCAGACCCATGGTCAATTTGGACTTGTGGCAATATCTTGTCATGGCATTTCACTGTTATATGCAAAGCCCTATTGTACCTGGCCCCCTTGTCAGGTAATTCGTAGTCGGAAAACATCAAAGATTGCATTGCATATGTTGCCCCTACTATCTATAAGAGCTATGAAGGATCAATTTCAATGGGCACTTGTACATTGGTGAGGGACTTGAGCATAGCCTTGCAGTGCAAGGGTGAAGCATATATAATCCCCAGATTGAGATGTTGGCTTGAACCTTTTTGAGTTGGGTTAGCACTGGGTTCTCTGGTTCTACTCGCTAGCTACTACCTCCTGCCCCATTAGTTTTTGGCTGCTCTACCACCAAGGGCTGGTTCTTAAATTCCTTCCCGCTCTCTATTTCCATTATGCTTACAAGATTTTTGACAATGATCTCTATAGGATACCTATCACCTTCATCATCGCTATCCATGATGGTGATAATTTCAACCATGGGGTCGCTTTCTTTTAGATACTCTTCCGACTCTCCTTCCTGCTTGGAGTTAGAGGAGGAAGGCCACCACAAATGTGGAGAGCTCATGCCCTTATTACCTCTATTACATGAAGAGACGATGGAGTTCTTTTTCCTAGTCATCCTCCTCTCTTGCCTCTTTGAGGTATTCTATCTGTTCTGTATATGCTTGCTGACTGTTAGCAACGATACCCAACATCTCTTCAGTTTCATGTAGGTGATATGACATAATTCTCAACTGTCGAACTATGTTCTTACTCCACTCTTTAAAGTCTAGAAATATAATTGACCATGTTTTAAATTCTTTTTTGGATCCATCTTCATCTTCATCTTCACCCTCATTGTCACTGGGGTCCTCATCTAAGCTTGACTGTTCATCCTCTATTTGGATGGATAACGCCGAATGAATGGCAACTGTAGGATCTGTACACAGATAATCTTCACTTGTGGCACATAATGGGTATCCTGATGGATCCTCATGCAAGAAGTATCTAGACATATCTTCCTCATCAGTACTCCAGGCCTCAAAGTCATCATCATCACTATCATCTTCATCTTCAAATTCATCATCTTTATCATCATCATCATCTTCTTCTTCTTCTTCGCTGATTTCCTAATCTTCATTGGATTCTTCATTATCGCTAATCCCTTTTGCGTCCAAGCCTTCATAATATTATAAACGCATTGAATGAATCAGTTCCATAGGGTTGGATCCCGCATCATACCCTCGAAGTTCATTAATGATATTGTTGGGTTCCTATTCTTCGGTGTTGATTTCCTATATGAGTTAGGAAAGCATAGTCTTTTATTTGTTCACCGACTGCCAATGCCATCACTGCCTTGAGAAAGTCATCTATAACGTCTCCGATTATTGGCAAAATCATTCCCTTGAGGTGTAGTGGGCTAGATTAATGAAGTAAGATCCATTCCTGAATCTTCTCCTCCCAAAGCATTCGCCAAACCAGTTGATGAAGTACCATCCAAAGATTTTGGAAATGTGAGGATGTCACCCCAATTATACTTGTCCACCCATCCTTTTTTTGGATCATAAGAGAGGGGGTCATCCACCGATCCTAAGTCACATGACAATCTAGAGTTCGGATAACATGGCAATGATGATGGGTATGAGGTGGAATGGTATGAAGGAGATGTAATATAAGATGTTGGGTATTGTGAAGGGTATAAGGGATGATAAGAGTGCGACCAAGGGCATGACCTTGGGTGATATTATGGGGATGATGGTGGTGATAGTAAATAAGGGTAATGTGGTGGATCATGCATTGGTGAGGCAAGAAAATACGATGACGTGTGGAATGTGGGGACCTCCATTGGAGGAGTGGGTGGTCGAGGTGAAGGTGGAGGGCTTGGTGGTGGAGATGGAGCGTAAGTGGGTGATCGACCCATTACTATAATTCCCGATACTCCCTTTTATGTGACTTTTGTCTTAAGAGCCCTTTTAGATTCATCTTCTGCTATCCGTATCCTATCTCGATGATTCTCTTATAAGGATGGAAATTAATAAGACACCTCCTAGCCTAAGGCCGGATAGGCTGTGTTGGATTGCCCTTGGGCATTTCTTCTTCCAAGTCTTACACATGGCTAGCGTAGGCCCCTCTGTGATTATATGCTATGGGTTGGGTAAAATACATGCTGGAATAATACATGTATATTGCCTCCTACCTGAAATTGCATCCTACATCACAAGCTTTGGAGAAAACCGATGATATGACTTATGATTTCTAGAGGGAAAGGGAACCTTCGTATAAGCAATAACTTTTCTCTCCATTCTTGCATTCTGCAGAGATCAAAATTTCTAAGAATCTTTGATAAGATGAGTCGGATCAAAATCCCAAGAATTGTTGGCCAACATATTCATTGTCCCGTGGTCCATGAGTGTGACGGTAGGAGATTGTTTGACCTTCACTTTAATGGTCCCATCATCTACCAAATCTTGGACCGCATGTTTGTAGGCTAATGCACCTCTCTGTTGTATGGCCCTTCTGATTGTGATAAGAATAATATTCATAATCCTTATACCAAGATGGTGAAGGATTACTGATGAATCTGGGAGCGATGGTCCCCAAATGACCCTGTTTCTTTAACTTCTCATACACAATGGTCGATTGCATTCTCAAATCCATGAATTGCCTTTTCGGGAGAGGGGCTTTCTGAGCTAGAGCATCTGGTTGGATTACAAATGGTTGAGGGCGGGAAACCTTTATTGATGTTTTCGACTCTTGAACCATATTCAACATATTCACCTGCGGAATTTTACCTCACCCACCACTCACATTCTTTCCAGAGTCCTGAGAAAGTCCTTAATATTATGCATCCCTTAATATCTTGTTCTCAACACGTGTTCCTGTGGCTATAAAGCATCGACTGTCTATAAGTGTTGATAGTAGAGGACATCATAATATGGATTAGAGAAATTCTTAAACAACATCTCCACTTGTTCTGCCTTTGATGTGCGATCTGCAATTTTTGCCATCTGGTCACGGAATCTCATCAAAAATATTGTGAACCCTTCCTTTGGCTGTTGCCTCAAGGTTTCCAACTCTTGCCATTTCACATCTACTTCCGTATTGTAGGAATATTGCTTGGTGAAGGCTTATACCATTGCTACCCAATGCTAGTCTTAACAAAGTCAACATGAAAGCTTGGCTTACTTATATGGGAAAAACGTTCTTTGAGCTATTATTGTAGGGTGTGCACTAGCATTTCTATGTCCATCTCTTTCTTTCTCACATGAAATGGCCTCATTACCCACCAAAACAGTACAGTTTTACTGCACCTCATTGGTGTACACTTCTCTATAAAGCTTGCTCAGAGAATCATCTCCCTACTTATATTTTGTTATCATTTTGTTGGTAGAATTAATGATATATTTTATTCCAAAACAATAAAGCAAGTGTTTTCTATATACTGAACTTAAGCTTAAAAAATAATGGGTTAGGCACCATTTTCCATTTTTTTTAGGGTGGCGACCTAGTCGGCCACAGTAAATTAACATATAAATTTATTTAGTCATGCATATAAGGCTGGGCTATAATCCCGTTTGTATGAATCTTATACAGTTTGGGCTGGGCTGACCTCATTGTAGCATGGCCCCTTCTTATGTCTGGTTAGAGCTGGCCATGGCCCATAAATTCAGGCTTCCAGCAGGCTGAGCTATTTGGGCTAAATTCAGGGTCGGGCTGCTCTGGCCTTAGGCAAGGCCACCCCAAGGCCAGAGAGCAGCCCGGTCTGACCACCTTAGGGTCTAAGACTGGACCTACAGACATTTCAGATATTATGGACTGGGCAGAGCTTAAGCTTTTCAAACACCCTAATCAGACCCCCTTGAATTTATGGACTAGGCAGAGAAGGGAAGGAAAGCCCACAAGGGGCCACACAAATTCGCAGCAGAAGAGAGGAGGGACCAAGGAATGCATATGTAATGTGGGGTGGGGATTGGGGTTGGGGTTGGGGTTGGGGTTGGAGGTGGTTCTAGAATTTCAGGCCACAGCCCAAGCCCGAACTTTGACAAGGGAGGCACGAATTACCAGAGCAAACTTGGTGTCCCCTGGTGACCCTCTTGATTTGTCAGCTGCACAAGTAGCTTATCAATGCTGGATTTGTGCTTGAGAATAATTAAAATTTTTGAGAAGTTTTTCTTGTGGGGGAGTGTGGTTCTTGTGCATGCATGAGGACTAATATAAGTATATGAGAACTTCAACGGACATCATTTTTTATTTCATGAGAACGAGTCAGTCATTTTGCCCAATGTGTGGACGCAGTGGCCACACTCCCCTTACAAAAACCATTTTTCTTTTTCTTATTCTTTTTTCTTTAGAATGAAAAGAAGAAAATAAATTTAATCAAAAGATAGAGATAAAAAGAAGCTCTTAAAATACAAAAATATATATCAAATAGAAGAGAGTAGAAGTGCAACACCAGTACTTCCGCAGCGTGGCATACCATGTGACAGAACACAAGTCTCGAACCATTGGATGCCAAGAGAAAACCTTCTTGTATGGTTCAAGCGTCATTTTTTTTATCCAACAAATCTGAAGTACTAAGCAGTCACATGATCATTCACATCTATAGATTCCTCGTCTTCTTATATTCTTTAATGGGTCAAAAATAATCCAGCAAAGAGTGGCTGTTAAGGGAAGTCCAATATAGTCAATTAAGCTGACCAACCCCACCGACGTACCCCAATTATGCAAAAGGACGTAGATTTGCCCATCACCACAAATCCACTTAATAAAATAAACCACAAGTAGTGAAAGGAGGTACATCCATTAATGACTCTGATGCCTCACTTAGCCTGAGAGTAGAGCTGGATATTCTTCGTCCCATTTTAAATTCAAATTTAAATTAGCGAAGCAGACTTGCAACCCTGAATATTCTTTTATTGTTTCACTTTAATTTGCTGGATTCACAGTGGTTGAACTTTAGAGATCTAACAATAAAGACAGTGTACAATTACGGAAAATCTCACATCATTCTAATGTGCCATAGAATGTGTATTTATGATGCGCCATATGTCAAATGAACAAATCCAAACTCTGAAAGGATCTTTCTCGAAGAATGAGGGGCAAAGGGATTGATCAAGAAAAATCTCTTGTTCTTATTATAAGATTGTGATTGGATCCGCATATGTTTAGTAAAATGAAGAATCTTCTCCTTTTCTATTTAGAGACCAACTTCTTGGGGCTAACGTGGGTCCACTGAAGGACCTACTAGAGTGGATCCACTGATTTAGGTAAATATCTAATGCGTTCCTCGACTCTAGAGATCATTTATGAAGGAGAAACTATGCGTTTTTAGGATCTCTGTTCTCCTTAGTTGAAACCTCTAAGGGGTCCCAATGGTTTGGACTTGAGTAGGCTGAAAAAAGACACCCTCCTCACAGGACAATTTCTTGTCATGGATGAAGCTGATCACATGGCACTACACTATTATAAGAGCCAAGTGAAAGCGCAGATGTAGAACTATCGAAAATACCACATCATGCCATATGTGTGGGGCCACTCACATGGCAATACAACACCTATCTATCCTCTGATCACTAGAAAGGGCACAAACAAGTAATGAAAGCTGAGATCGAAAAGATTGAGCAAATGCTCCTCTTTCCTGCTGCTGTGCCTCAGCTGGTGGAGATGAAGCACTGCTACTTATGCATACGAATCCCAGTCAAAGATTGGAAGGAAGAAGATAACAGACCCTACAATCCCTACCTACAGAGCTCAAATCCCTTCTGCAGTGCTAAACAAGGCAGATAGATAACTAACTTCCATTAATTACTATAAATTACTATAAAGGTAATTAATTACCAAAATACTCCAATAATACCCATTTTTTTCCCAATTTATTGCATTAGGTTGGTTATATTAGCAAGCTTACAAGTAAAAAAAAATAGAGAGGGACAAAAACAATCCAAAAAAAGGCAAAAGCTTTATCTTTCTACAAGATTCATCAATTGAGAGGAAATGACATGGGATAGACCAACCGGAGAGACAAGTAATAAGCCTCAATAAACCTCCCATTTGAAGCCATCTTCATCAATAGCTTCTTCAATCTCCCAAGGGATCCAACAACAAATCGCCACCGTACAACCGAGCGAGATCCAATGACCAGCCTGCGACGCCTATTCCCCAATCGTATCGTGCCATATTTACGCCTTCTCGTCCGTCGCCGGGTACAGCACCAACCAATCAGCATGGCCGGATCTGAGAACAAAGAAGCAGCCATAGATCCTCTACACTTAAGCATGGTAGGTGTTGAAGAGACTTTAAGAAGGTATTGAGCTCTGTAAGAGTCTCCAATTTGCTTCTTTTATAGGGGGTGGTGGTTTAGGTAACAGTACTTGTGCTTATCATGATGGTAATCATTGATTTTGCAATTATTAATAACTATAATTACATTCATCATGGTTGATTCTCTTGAGGAATAAGATATGATTGTCTGGACTTTGGTGATATAATCTTTCTTCCCATTCTTTTTTTTTTTTTTTTTGGTAGAATCTTTCTTCCCATTCACTTGTGGTGGAAATGATTAAGCTTCCAAAATTGGGGACCACTCAATCAAATTATAAATGGAATTAATGAAGGAATGCTTTTTAGGTTTTGTCTTATAGATCATGAATACTGTCTCTAGGAGACAACAGTCAATTGTTGACATTTTGACCAACTTAGGATTTGGTATAATCAGATTCATTATCAGCCGTCTGATCTCTCTGTTCTTTGAACTAGTGACAACATTCCAAATTGACCATGAAATTTTGATGTTCTTGGAATAAATATGAGTCTTCATGATTATCCAATGGTGTAGATGGGAGGAGTAGGATGTAATCCTGATCAAGCAAGCATTTTTAAAATGCCCCTGCAAGTTCCTTTATTTTTATTTTGATTTTTTTGTTTTTTGTCCCCACCCGGCGCCTCTTTCTCTCTCTCTCTCTCTCCCCCTTGGGGTAATCAAATGCCTCTCAAGTCTACTTTAAACTCTCCTTTTGAGCCAGTTTTTTCAAATCACATAGAACATGTAATCATATGCAGTTCCTTTAGTTATCTTTCTCAGAACACTTATGATGAGTTGGTTGGTTAATTCATGATTGCCAGAGAACCGGATAACATTTGGTTGGTCCAACTAGTGAACCTAACAACTGAACCGTTTTTCTCTATATCTATGACGTTTTCATATGAACCGGTTCATACTAAGTTTAAACATAAAAGGCGTGGAAGTAAAAAATAAAGTGGGGATAATAGTACATTTGTTTTAGAGATTTTGCTATAAAATAATAATGCACTACAAAATTATATATTATTTCTTTTCTTCTATTTTTTTAAAAACCAAACTCCATAATTAGATAATGTGAACGCATTTTCTATTCAGGAGTGTAGCCTACGTCAGTGATTTCTGTGTCTATCTATTTTTTCCCAAAACAAGGGCAATATGTCTTTTCATATGAAAAAAAGAGAGATAGATACATAGGAGTGTTGGCATAGGCCAGCACAGGTTGGCCTGGCCTAATTAGGAGGTAGCATGCCTCTACTCAACAACTGAGCATTGTTTATTCTACAAAAAAAAGCTGAGCATTCTTTGTCTTTTCTAGTCTATCTTCTATTACGTATTCATTCATATTATATAAGATATGATAATGATTACAATTTAAGAACACTAAGATAGCCTAGTGGTGGTAGCTTCGGCTAGTTGAGCCGGTGCTCAGGGGAGGAGGTCGTGGGATCGAACCCTGTCGTACGCATTGTGTGTGTGTGTATTTTTTTATTTATTTTGTACCCACCCGTGGGTTGCCCAGATGGTTAGGGCGAACTGGGGATTGTATGGATTAGGCGCACGGTCTCAGGTTCGATTCACCATTTGTGCATCTGCGATTTTGCTGTGCTAGTCTCTCCGAGGATTAGTTGAGGTTCGCGTAAGCTAGCCCGGAAACCTTGGTTAACAAGAAAAAAAAAATTTTTTGATTACAATTTACAACCCCCTTCTTCATGTTTTCCAGTCTATCTTCTATTATGTTTGAGAATCTGATCTTATTTAATTAACTAGATAAAAGAATTGGCACTTAAAGGAGAATAACTTCTGGATTCACTCTTTTTTTTTTTTTTTTTTTAAATATAATTGTCATCTCATTTTCTCAACCTCAATATTTTATGTGTCTCGGGTATCTCATCTTTTAATGTTCCCTACTCTAAATCATGTTTAAAGAAAATGAACTATACAGCTCTACATTAAAAGCATCTAGAAACGAATAGTAGTTTCGCACTGGTCGATCAGCTGATTCAACTGGACTGACCTATGTTTATCCTTTTGGGTTCCAATAGTGCAAATCAGCATGATTTTAAAGTTTGGGCCCATATCTATCTCCTTTTAGTGTGAAAGAATATTTTTGAACTTCAAACCTTATCAGTTCATCCCTTTGTGGGCAAAACTCAAACTTTAGATGACACTAAAGAAGTAGGGTATGAGAATCTAACCATTATGCAGTGGTCCCATGCATTACCATAACCCCAAGAAACAAAGAAAAGAAAAAGAGTAAACAAAGCCTTTTATTATTCTTTAACAATAGTTTTGGGAATACCATATTCCATGCCTTGCCATTACGCAATGGACCATGCTTACTCATTGGACTACTCTTTCGAATTCTTTGATACTTTACTTGAAAGGACGACCCTCACCTCACCTGCCATGTGCTACTCATTACCTTACTAGGACACCAAGCCATTGGCCGCATATGGAATGAAGACCAAAGGGCTTAAAAACTTAAAGGAGAAACATGTGTTTGGTTACTAAGACCCACTAAGTATTTTTCCTTATTATAATTATAGGGGGTTCTCTAGGGCGAATAACTTGGAAAAGAATCTCCAAGCAGTACTTATATACATTTATATGCCACGTGGAAAATTAAAGATGTGCTCAGAGATTGCTTTCCAAGCTACCCATTTAGAGGGATTTTTTTGTTTTTTACCAAAATAACGGCTTCACTGTGTTAAGAAAATACTTGAAATGCTGTCCCATATGGCTAATATTCCTCTCAAGTACTATTCCATTTACTTAGACAACCAAATGGTTATTGCATATTGATGCAGTAAAAATTGATCGGGTGATCTTCCTTGTAAGACTTGGTACTCCACGATAGGCCTGCACAGAAAAGTAGACAAAGGAGAGCCAAACTGACCCAACGGGTGACCCTCCGATGCCTAAGTCAGATTTCCTCCACAACAGTTACTCAAGAGAGTTTATTATGAAAATGATCCATCCCTCTTTTTGACAGCTTACCTTGATGTTTATAGGCAAGAGAGGCAGTTGAGGAGAGTCCTATTTTGGCAAGTAGTTCACTCTTGTTAGGATAACTTTTGGAAGAGTCCCACTAGGTAATTGTTACCTTACTTGTTGGGATATCTCATAGTAATAAGATTTGTTGAGCTGGCAATAAGATCTGCTGAGCTGGCAATGAGCGATTCTCGAGATTATCCCCGCAATCCAAGGATCGGATCAAACTCCTTAGGAAGGCGACCCAAGGGGTCGACTCGACTAAAGATGAGCTAAGGGATCAGCTCGGCCAAGGATGACCCAAGGAGTCGGGTTTCCTAGGGATGACCTGGATGATCGGCTCGGCCAATGATGACCCAAGTGGTCGGTTTTGCCAAGGATGACCCAAGGGGCCGGCTCGGCCAAGGATGATCCATGGGATCGGCTCGGCCAAGGATGAGCCAAGAGGTCAGCTCTGCGGAGGATGACACAAGGATGACCCGAGGGAGTGACATTTTTACCCTCATCATAAGCCCCCCACTCCTTCAAGTCGAGGTCTATAGGTCGACCTGTAGGAGTTCAATAACCAAGGATTATGTGCTCAAATCAAGTTATGGATCTTCAGTTTAGTGAAGATAACTTTGTTTACTTTTGATTTTTTATAGTTGTCTTTCCATACCGACCTTTGAAGCTGGGTTTTTGAGTGTCGAGCACCAAAGAATCATTGGCTTGGTGGCCTTTGGTGTCAAACTGAGGTTGGCCTTACATGCTTTAGTACGTAAAGCCTTGAGGTGTTGAGTTGAGGCTCGGCCTCGCGTGCCTTAGTGCGCAAAGTCTTGAGGTGCTAAGTCAGAGCTTGAGCTTGAGTGCCTTAACGCTTAAGGGATTGAGGTGTCTAGCCGGAGCTCAGGCTTGTGAGGTGCCGAGCAAGAGCTCGATCTTGTGACGTGATGAGCCGGGGCTCAGGCTTGCATGCCTTAATGTTTAAGGGCTTAAGGTGCCGAGCTGGAACTCGAACTTGTGAGGAGCCGAGCCAGGGCTTAGGTTTGCGTGCCTTAATGCCTAAGGGCTTGAGGTGTCGAGCCTAGGCTCAGGCTTGCATGCCTTAATACCTAAGGGCTTGAGGTGCGAGCCGGAGCTCGGGCTTTGGTAGAGGTAATACCATTCTTGTTTGGAGAGGTATGATCTCTTTGGGCTGAGCCGAGGTCGTCCCTTACCTTCCTTTTGTGGGTGCAGGTGCCATGTGTTTCTTTTAGGAATGAGAGCAGCTTTTGCTTTAGCATTTTGCTTAAAGGGATTTTTTTTTTTTTTTTTT
>NW_024870456.1:404226-416889 GCF_013358625.1 Macadamia integrifolia | reverse complement strand
CATGCCTTCGGGCCCAAATGTATATAATTATTGTATCACAATTCGGGTATCAAGTATATGGGATTTATTCACAGGTAAAACTTAGTATTCCGCTGATCTGATGAACTTATGTTAGTGTGTGTATGCTGTGGTGGAATACAGTATCTGATGATCCTGGCAGGTTTGGGTTAACCGGTGTTAACTCGGTCACCGCTCCGGTTCAGTGTGAACGGGGTGTGACACTTAGTGCGCAAAGTCTTGAGGTGCTGAGTCAGAGCTTGAGCTTGAGTGCCTTAACGCTTAAGGGATTGAGGTGTCTAGCCGGAGCTCGGGCTTGTGAGGTGCCGAGCCAGAGCTCGATCTTGTGACGTGACGAGCCGGGGCTCAGGCTTGCATGCCTTAATGTTTAAGGGCTTGAGGTGCCGAGCTGGAACTCGGACTTGTGAGGAGCCGAGCCAGGGTTTAGGTTTGCGTGCCTTAATGCCTAAGGGCTTGAGGTGTCGAGCCTAGGCTCAGGCTTGCATGCCTTAATACCTAAGGGCTTGAGGTGCGAGCCGGAGCTCGGGCTTTGGTAGAGGTAATACCATTCTTGTTTGGAGAGGTATGATCTCTTTGGGCTGAGCCGAGGTCGTCCCTTACCTTCCTTTTGTGGGTGCAGGTGCCATGTGTTTCTTTTAGGAATGAGAGCAGCTTTTGCTTTAGCATTTTTCTTAAAGGGAATTTTTTTTTTTTTTTTTTTTTTGGCATTAGAGGTAAGGGCTTCCATGGATTTGCCTTAAAGATGATGGCTTTCTTGTGTTTGCCTTAAAGACAAGGGCTTGCATGTTTTTGCCTTAAAGATAAGGGCTTGTAGTGCCAAGCCAGAGCTAGGGATTATGAGGTGCCAAGCCAGGGCTCGGACTTACGTGCCTTAATGCCTAAGGGCTTAAGGTGCCAAGCCGGAGCTTAGTCGTCTCGGCTGTGATTCGTTCAACCTAGGGATGGTATGCTGGTAGCCTAGTCTGCTCCGCTGTAATGTGATCGACAAGCTGGTTTGTTTAGCTGTAACGTGAAAGAGCTAATCTGTTCAGCCATAATGGTGAGCTGGTCAGTTCAGTTGTAATATGCTTGGCTCAGCAAACTCGGATGCAGAATGCTTGGTAATGAGCCCAATGTATATGGTTAATTGAGTTTATGGGGCTAGCTCTTAGATAGTTGATTCGCATGATTCCCTTCCTTCCCTAAACTTGTCTTGGCCTGTAAGGGCACTATCATATGAGGTGGGGGGCTATGGAGTGTGTCGAGCAGTGCGGAGTGCTTGGTATGGTTGGAGAAAGTTCACATGCACTTTGTATTCCAGATTTTTAGCTCTACTCTCTATATAGTTGAGTCTCGCTTGCTCCCCCTTCTTTGTTTCGATGCGCCTTGGATTCGCAACTTTGAGATGGTAATATCATATGGGTTTGTGAACCAGCGAGTTCAGAAGACCAGCCTTGTAAATCACTTTAGAGTGCAAAAATGATCTCTGGCCTTGTTACGCTCTAATGAACACTATTATTTTTGTAAGCAATTTCAGGCGTAATCAAAGTATCCAACACAAACACCCAAAGAGACAAAGTGTATCCCATCACAATCAAATGAAAAGAGAGAAAAACGGCCATCTCAATCAAATCATCAATTGAGACAAAATTTCAAACGCCCAAAGAGAGAAAAATAATAAAGAAAAGTGGTTTGTGCTTCTTAGCATCATGTGCTTTGCTTGAGCTTTTCCTGGCTACGAGAGAGAGCTGAGTTGCAGCATCCGAGCTAACGTGCGAAGTGCTGGGAGGCACTCGATTTTGAGTTGCTCGTTGACTGGTTTGCTTTGATGTGCCCGACCGTAGAGCGGTTGGATGTGAAAATTCCACTCTAGTGTAGTCAGATGCGCTGGTGATGAGTTTCTCGGCCTTGCAATGGTATGATCGGCAAGCTGGTCTACTCGGCTTGGAGACCTGGCTCTATGCTCGGTGGCGAAGTGGTCGGTTCTAAAGTGCTTCTTTCTCCGTCTAATGAGCTGGTGATTGCGTGATCATGTACAAATACTAAATTATGTTTCTGTGTTGTATAAGAGAGAGAGGGATGGTTGAGAAATGGAATCAAATTTCAAGACATGAATCATGAGGGAGATGACAATATTAGTGATGGCGATGTCTACGGGGTACTAGATCGAGCACCTTTCGAGCTTCCTTGATGTTGCCCAAATTTCACCAAGGAGCCCATCGCCGAATTCCCAAAGAACCGATTATTCACTAAACACGGCATCTTTCATTATTCTGTCACCTATTTCGGAATCCAACAGGCTGGTGCAAGCCTTGACTGTCAAAGTAGAGGTGGAACCATTGATTTTTAAGTCACGGGATTTTATCATCCGACACAGTTCAAGGGTCTCCTTAGGCGGAGAACTTTAATACCTGGGAAGCCTGATTTACAAAAGGGTGGTAAAACAGAGCATGTACCGACCACTCTAAATACAAGGTAATTAATAGTCAAGTATAAGGGCAGAGCAGAGAGGGATTGAGATACACTTTGCGTGTTCTTTTCTCCATCGTGAATCACCTTACGATCGAATTGCCATGGTCGCCCAAGCAAGAGGTGACAGGCATCCATTGGTACGACATCGCATCAAATTGCATCCTTGTAGGATTTTCCACTGGAGAAACTGACCAAGCATCTCTTGTCGACTAGCCCTGATCGAGAGCTAGCCCCACAATTTCCGTCCTGTAATCGAGAAGGTTGAAGGGTCGAGCTGCGCGTAGCCTCCGAGTTTACCAATAACGTTAGCAAGGTCAACTTGCAATGTTCTCTGTTTCTCATAGCTAAGTCGGATGCGATGACGGTGATGGCAACAGAGATTCTGAAAACCAAGTTTGAGAAAACCCCAAATGGTTAGCACCGTGTACGCTGGAGTTAACAGAGGGCTGCTTCCTTCGATTCCCATCCCTGGAGACGGGTTTTCATCACAGATTTTCAAAACTACTCTTGCAAAACCATGTTTGCAAAACCACCTTGCAGAACCAGTTTTTGGAAACCACTTTTGCAGCCCACTCGTTGTAAACTACATTATAAAACCATTCTACAAACCTTCCTGTAAAACCATCTTATAAGATAAAACTTGTAAATCCAGCTTTGAGAACCGGCTCCATAAGCAAAACACCTAAGCTTTCCTTAACTAAGATTCCTCCATTGAGCCCAGGGATATGGAGTTGGCGGTGAGGTCGTCGTAAGGGTTTAGAAATAATAAAGAGACGCCATTGTTGCCTGCAGAAAGAGGAATATGGATGGGCTGATCTGAGAGCGAGGGAGAAGGGGTTTTGGCCACGAAGAGTCGGGAATGATTGGGGATGGCGGATTTGCAGTTGTGATGGTGCTGTGAATGGGTTTGAGATGGATCCGCGATGACAGATCCCCATTCTTCAACAGCTTCGGTGAAGAGATAGATCTGGGAGATGCTTTAGAACAGTGGCTTTTCTCTATTTCCCACGGATAGTGCCAATTTGATGCTGTAAAAATTGACTGGGTGATCTTCCTTGCAAAACTTGATACTCCACACTTGACCTGCACACAAGAGTAGACAAAGGAGAGCTGGGATGACCCGACGGGGGACCCTCTGATGCCTAAGTTAGATTTCCTCCACAACAGTTACTTAAGAGAGTTTATTATGAAAATGATCCATCTCCTTTTTTGAGGGTTTACCTTGATATTTATAGACAGTGAATGAAGAGAGGCGGTTGAGGAGAGTCCTATTTTGGCAAGTAGTTCACTCTTGTTAGGATAACTCTTGGAAGAGTCCCACTAGGTAACTATTACCTTACTTGTTGGGATATCTCCTAGCGAAAAGATTTGCTGAGCTGGCGATAAGATCTGCTGAGCTGGCAATGAACGATCCTTGGGATTGTCCCCACAATCGTTGGGATAAGATCAGACTCCTTAGGGAGTTGACCCAAGGGGTCAGCTCAGCCAAGGATGACCCAAGGGGTCGGCTCGACTAAGGATGACCCAAGGGGTCAGCTCGGCCAAGGCTAATCCATGGGTTCGGCTCAGCCAACGATGAGCCAAGGGGTTGACTCTGCCGAGAATGACCTGAGAGAGTAGCATTTTTACCCTCATCATAAGCCTCCCACTCCTGCAGGTCGAGGTCTGTAGGTCGACCTGTAGGAGTTCAATAACCAAGGATTATGTGCTCGGATCAGGTTTGGATCTCCAATTTAGTGAAGACAACTTTGTTTACTTTTGATTTTTTATAGTTGTCTTTCCCTACCAACCTTTGAAATTGGGTTTTAAGTGCCGACCACCAAAGAATCATTGGCTCAGTGGCCTTGGTGTCAAACTTAGGTTGGGCCTTACATACTTTAGTACGTAAAGCCTTGAGGTGTCGAGTTGAGGCTTGGCCTCGCGTGCCTTAGTGTGTAAAGTCTTGAGGTGTTGAGTTAGAGCTTGGGCTTGAGTGCCTTAATGCCTAAGGGCTTGAGGTGCCTAGTCGGGGCTCGGCTTACATGCCTTAATGTTTAAGGGCTTGAGGTGCCGAGCCGAAGCTCGAGCTTGTGAGGTGCCTAGCCAGGGCTCGGGCTTCATGCCTTAATGTTTAAGGGCTTGAGGTGCCGAGCTGGAGCTCGGGCTTACGTGATTTAATGCTAAGGGCTTGAGGTACCGAGCCTGGGCTCGGGCTTGCATGCCTTAATACCTAAGGGCTTGAGGTGCCGAGCCAGAGCTCGGGCATTGGTAGAGGTAATTTTGTTCTTGCTTGGAGAGGTACAATCCATTGGGCTAAGCCAAGGTCGTCCCTTACCCTCCTTTGGTGGGTGCAGGTCTAGCGTGGATTACCAAGTCTTGCAAGGAAGATCACCCGGTCAATTTTTATCGCATCGCATATATATATATATATATATCAGTTAGCAATTGGAGTTTGCAAAAACAATAGATACAAAATGAGTATGGACTTATGCACTCATACAGGAAAGCCCAACTGAGAAAAAAGAAATCATGTTTTAACTAATCAAATACTAAAGGTGCAATTACTTATCTAATGAAACCCTAAATAATGATGGAAAGCTTAAGACAAGAAACACTAGTCTTATAAGTGATAGGGCATATGAGATTTTTGTTAGATTTTTATGTCTTCTATTCTGTAATAGCCCACATAGTTATTTTTGTACTTATATATGTTTTGGCTTAGTTTTGTGTTCATTACATGTAAAGAGGTAAAAATGTAATTATGTGGAGATTAGGTAGAGATTAGGTATTTAGGGTTTCTTATTATCATCTATGTGAGGACAAATCTTAGATACAAGCTAGGGAGATCACATTATGAGGTGGAGAGTTACAGAATGTTTTTTTGATACAGTGAAAATTTCTCTAGTTCTCTTGAGTGGATGTATATATTTGTGTCAAATCACTTTAAATTCATTGTGTTGTGTATGATTGTTTTCTTAGTTTTTTCCTCATGTATGCACATTTGCTCCCAATAAATGGAATCAAAGTTAGGTTCGACAGTCGAAATCACATAATTGGTGGTGAGCAAGAAGAGTAGATGAAATAAGTCATATTTTTTATTTAATTATTTTATCTTTTAATGACAGTTTGATTTCCTTTCATGACATATGTGTTCATGTAAGAGAGGAAGAAACTGTGCATAGTGTATAGAAGGGGGAAAAGGAGTGGTTCATTGGGAGAAATCAGTTTTGGCTGCACTAATGCTCATGGGTTTCTTTTATGCTTTGTTTGGGTTGTTTCCAATATCATTTGACGCTGAAATTTACAAGGTGTAATATCAATTTTTCTTTTGGTCACCTCAAAAATATTGTGTTAAGAGGACATTAACTTCGCCACTATAAGAGAATATTTTTTACCCCCCCTCTTGTGCATTCTCAAGGATTTGATGGTTTTGGGATATTCGACATATAATTCAGAAAAGGTGTGGAGTAAGGGAGGAGGGAACAAAAGGGAAGTGTAGAAGAAAATAAAAAGGGAAAAGGTGGTGTTATGCTTAAAAAATATTTGCCAATATAAGCTGATACGTGGAACTAAGTTTGGGTGAGGTAGGCCAGGGTTGAACTACTAAACCAGCCTTATGGATCAAGGAAATGAACCAGGACTGGCTACTGTGAAGACCATAGCCAAAGGTCAGCAACTAAGAAACTGAGAAACCGATTCATAATCACTTGAAGAATCCTAAATAAAGAAGGAGACTCATTCCTCACAAGGAGATCCACTCCCAGTCAAATATATAACCTCTAAGCAAGGAAATAGTCTTTCCTATTTAGGAAAGATTGCCTAAAAGGATTCCTAATCTTCTATAAAAGGAAGGGAAATCCCTACTGATTAGGATAAGGAAGGTTCCTACAAATGGGCCAACTGCTTTCTATACACTCTCCAACTATAACTCAAACTCTTACTACGCTTGGACTCATACCATGGATGCATTCCAACCAACTCTAGGACATTTACCAAGTTAGGACTCTCTATGACCACCTCTCTCCAACTATAAATACATAGTTAAGCACCCCTTCACGTGGTTCAAAACCTTTTCATTCTACTTAAAATTATTGTTTGCAGAGAGATCTGACTTAGGCATCAGAGAATCCTCCATTGGAATGTCCTGACACTCACTCTCTTCTGTTTGCTCTTCTATGAAGTTTATATGGAAGGCTTAGGATGATTTCTTGCCACAACAGATTGGCATCGTCTGTGGGAAACATCATTAGCAAAGTCACTATTTGATAATTATGATAAAGAGTCTATATTTGAGTGGTATGCCATCACCATCACTCCTTGCAGCTGGATAGGAGTTTGTCCCAGAGGTTGACCAGGTATGAACCAGCTAGCAAGGAGCATGATAGGACACTGTCACCCCACAATCAGTGAACATTATTCCTCCAACTCTACAACTTAAGTAGTTGGATCCTCATGTGCCTACCACTAATTTGCATCTAAAAAGTTTACAAATTCAAGAGTTGGAGACGAACTAGTGTTTAGGAGATTAGATTAGTGCTTCTCGATGTTCCACCTCCCTTGGCTCAAGTAAGTAGAGTACTACCACAAAGACAAAGACCTACTTGGGGAGGGTGGTCTTATAGATTTTGCGAATATGCACTGACAACATGACCTACCATGCGTTGGTCGACAAGGGAATGAGGGAGGTCATATAGTTTCTACAATTAGGCACTGACGACCCACCACTTGTTGACTAGCATAGAGATGATGGCAATGGTATGTGTTCTGCCAATGTGCACCGACGATGAGATCCACCACCTACCAAATGGAAAAGGACTCCTTGTAGGCATACGCGGCCCATCGATGGCTCGAGGGGAGAAGCCTTAGCAGCTTAAGTATTGGCTCCTTGCGGGTCAGCCAAAGGATTCATGCCATGGGGACAAAGCTCCACTAGGATGTCCGACCTACCAAGTAGGCCAAGTCCTCCAAAGAGGGCCATCCCAGCAAGGAGGCCATGTCCTCTTAAAAGGATGAGCCTGCCAAGGCACAACTCTCCCTGAGCCTCTACTCTTAGTCCTAGGGAAGATGAAGATCATCCACAAAGAGGAAGGGAAGATAGATTGAGACACCGAGATCTCCCAATAACTCTTGAGAGACAAGGGAAGGAACCAAACCTGTGTGTCCTAATAGAGAAAACAGTCTAGACTGCCGAATCCGTAAGTTAGCCTGAAGAAGATCAATAGCCTGAAGAAGTCTACCATTGGAATACCAGTGGTTTTTATGCACAACTCTCTGTCGAATGAGCTTATGAAGACTCATCTTCCAAATAAGTTCAAGAAACTTGTTTGTACCATACACGATGGAATAGCCGACTTGGTGGACCACCTGTGCCATTACAATTTTTTGATCTCTATTAAGGGAAACTCAGTTATAGAACTATTTAGGGCATTCCCAACCTCTTTAAAATGAGCTACCCTGACTTGGTTTTCAGCCCTAAAACCAAGTCCATAAACAACTATGATGAACTGGGAAATTCCTTCATATCCAGGTTCTAGAACAGCATCCAACAACAGCAGACATCCACAAGCCTCTTCTCCATAAAGCATGATGAGTCTCTTTGGGACTACATCAATAGATTCACCTAGGGGTGTCAATTCCTAAACCGAACCGATAAAACCGGCCGGACCGAACCGATAACAACACGGACCGAACCGAACCGAAGCCTTATTGGTTCGGTTCGGTTTCGAGTATTGCAACCCCAAAACCAAACCGAACCACACCGAAAACCGGATGAACCCGAAACCAAACCGAAACTGGCTCAAAACCGAGACCGAAACCGAAACCAAACCGGTAAGAAACCGAAATACTCCAAAATTCATTAAAAAAAATCAAAATTTGCATAGTTTTGTATACATTTGTATGGAAAGTCGAATCCAAACTAGACCAAAAACCAAAACCAACCCGATTACAAATCGATTTAAGAAACCGAAGTTCAGCAGTTCAGCATTTGGTTATTTCCCAATGGCTCCATACCGGTTTAAAAAATCAATCCAAACCGAAATGAACATGATAAATCCAAACCGGTACCAACCTGAACCCAAACTGCACCGAAGCCGACACCGGACCGAAACCGATAAATCCTTAATGGGTCGGTTTCGGTCAGTTCCAAAGTCACACCGAAACCGGTGGAACCGGACCGAAATCGCACCAACCCGGACCGTTGACACCCCTAGATTCACCAAAGCCACTTTGGAGATCAGGGATCTCGAAGATGGTGTAGCCTACGATTCCCTATAAAATAGGGTGAACCATGAAGAGCTCATCAAATCTTTGTCAAAGAAGGTTCTAGTGTGTATGACTAAGCTACTTCAATGGTGTCACAAGTATGCAGCCATGGATAAGAATATGACATTGTGCAAAAGGGTTATAATGCTGAGCCAGGACAAGGAGAAGAAGAGGACCGTCCGCACCATGGATACTGAGCCCAGACAATACCAAGAGAGAAGAAGAGTGTGTCTAAAAAAGCTTCGGGTAATGATCCCAGACAACCCTCCATTGAATTAGACTTGGTCCAACATCCTAATGGAGATTGAAAACAAAAGAATCTCAGATGGCTATTTGAAACCTGAGGAATGTGACTCTAAGAGATATTTCTGATTCCACAAAGATACCGATCACCACATGATGAATGTCAACACTTGAAGAGGTAGATCCAAGTCCTAATCAAGAATGGGCATCTCATTGAATATCAAAGGTTGAGAGGATGACCAAATGATAAAAAAGGAATCCGAAGAGCCGAGCGATCGGTGAGAGAAGTCGAGAGGGGATGATAAGGAAAAGAGGTTAGCAAGAGAAAAATGACCTACTGGAGATACAAACCAGCTTACTGGGCGACCGAGGAGCCCATCAAGGCATCTTGCAAAGATCTTGTAATATCTTCTCTAATGAAGACCTGAAGGGCCTAAATTGGCTGAACAATGATACCATAATGTTTAGCTGGTGATCGCCAATAGCCCGTTCCATAGTCTTGATCAACATGGGTGCCTCAGTAGATGTGATGTCCTACTCTGCCTATGAAAATTTTGGTTTCAGAGATGACAAGCTCAAGGCCATAGGTGGACAGGTCTAATCGCACATAGAAGGATGCAATGAGCTACCTGTGACCATGCGTGAAAGCCCTTGCTAGACCACCACTCTAGTCAAATTTATGGTCGTCAAGGTTACATCGGCCTACAACACCATGCTAGGGCAACCAGCTCTGAACAGCCTGGGGGTCAGAGTCTCCACCAAACATTTGAAGGTAGAGTACCCCATAGAATAAGAGATTTGTAAATGTCAATTGGACCAGAAGGATTCACGAGAATGTTATGCAAACTTCATTAAATTAATCAAGAATGCCTGCTCAGGCATAATGTGCAGCGTAGACGTTGAGGATGTCAGGGACAAATCCAAGATACAATGAGATACTTAAAGAAGATATGACCCCCAAAAGGTCTTCTAACTAAGGGACCTAGTCCTTCAAAAGGCTAAGGTTTCCGACCGACAGATGGTCAAGAAGCTAAGCGCCAACTGGGAGGGACCATACATGATCTCCAAGATGGTACACCCATGAACCTACCACTTGAAGTCTTAGGGGAGAGAAGCTACACCAAAGGTATGGAATTCAGAGAACCTCAAGAAGTAGTACTAGTAGACCTCCATGGGTCGGCTGGGTCAAACTACTTTCAGTTTCAGTTTCTAGTTCAGTTTTTGGAGCTAATTCAAGTTTTTTAGTTTTAGTTTCAATTTCAAATTTCAATTTATACTCATTTACCTAGTCAATTTAAGATAAGTTTGACGGTGCAAAGTTCATTTGTAGAGCTATAATTGAAATAAATAAGACTAACTGCCATAGGTCGGAAATCCAAAAGACCAAAAAGACCTTACGTTTTAAGGTAAAAAGATGGACCACCACAAGTTGGCAATCCCAAAGACCAACCCTGATGTTGGGAATAAAGAAGACCTTACGTTCTAAGGTAAAAGTCTGATCGCCAAAAATCGACAATCCCAAAGACCAACCTTGAGGTTGGCAATAAAAGAAGACCTTTATGTTCTAAGGTAAAAAGATTGATCACTACAAGTCGGCAACCCCAAAGACCAACCTCAAGGTTGGCAATAAAAATGACCTTACGCTCTAAGGCAAAAAGACCGACCTCCACATGTCAGCAATCCCAAAGACCAATCCTAAGGTTGACGATAAAAAACAACTGTATGTTATAGGAAAAAAGATAGATCACCATGAGTCGACAACTACAAAGACCAATCCTGAAGTTGGAAACTAAAAAAACGGACCACAATAGGTTGGCAAACAACAAAGGCTAGCCTACGAGGTTAGCAATTAAAGAGAACGATCTAATAAAAGTTAGAGTTAGTGAGTTAGCATGAAATAAAAAAGAAAAGGCATAAGATTGTAAAGTTTTCTCATTAAACAGAAGGCTAAAAGGCCAATTTACAACAATTCCAGAACGATTGAGTCTTCAACATCTTCCTCCTCAATAATGACTGCCTGAGCGGCGATCAGCCGCTACTCTTTTTCTTCTACTCCCAAGAAGTAAGAGTGTTGGCATACCTGAAAGGAGAGAAGTTAAAGGCAGTATGCTCCCTAAAGTCGAAGTAATGATAGTCCCACCCCCAAGATGTATGTGCCCAAGTGGAAGGAA
Organism: Macadamia integrifolia; assembly: GCF_013358625.1. Classification (NCBI taxonomy): domain Eukaryota; kingdom Viridiplantae; phylum Streptophyta; class Magnoliopsida; order Proteales; family Proteaceae; genus Macadamia; species Macadamia integrifolia. Next base: position 405,763 of record NW_024870456.1, on the reverse strand, counting down.
GACAAATAGTCATCAAAGTCTTAGGAGCCCTTGTATGCCTCTATGACTCGCTCGACCACCACCTTCAAATGCTCCTTTGATGACTTCAGATCAGCCTCCAATTGGATCGCTTGTCATTCAATAGTTTCTTTGGTCTCTTGCTCCAATCTGATAAGGTCATTATTCTTTGCGATTTGGGCTTAAGTGGAAGCCAATTACTCTATGACTTTGTTGGCACTCCTAGAAGGGACTTCTTCCAATCCGCTCAGTGACCCTCGTTAGCTTCATGGTCTCAATGGCCGAGGTGGCTTGGGCCTCTAGAGCGGCCCCTCGATTCTGGTTGTAGAGCTATAGGTCATAACCTCATCATGCTCACTAGTGGCCGCGTTAAGCCGCTCTGCCAGAACATCCATCTCCCTATCTTGCTAAGCTACTGATCTACCTAGTGCCTCTTCCCAGTCATAGGCCTCCACAGAAAATGCCATGGCCTGTGAAAAAAAGAGATCAATAACTCAAAGCACGAAAATGAATAATATACTATGAAAAACTTGGTTCTCTTACCCGAGCAAATGTGTTTGTCCCTCTTTTGAGGAATTCTTCTAGCTCCTCCTCCCTCAGCATCCATTCATCTTGAGGATAACAAACATTATAGAGCTACGAGTAGGCCATCTCAAGCTTGTTAAACATTGAACAATCTTTGAAGGGAACCTTTCTCGAGCCAGCACTATCGGATAGCATCACCTTTTCCTAGACTCGCTTGAACCACTCTGCCATGCATCTTACTGGGTCAGGAAGTCTCTGACCTCTCAATAATGCATCTTATTGGTCAAGAAGTTGCTCCTACCGCTCAACAGTGCGTCCCTCCTAGTCAAGAAACTCGGAAGTTATATGCACCAACACCATTGAAGGTGAGCCTCTTAACGACTCTACATCCCGAGTGGGAGTGTCATCCATAGGCAAATTGGTGCCCTCAAGTGGAGGAGGAACTCTAGCTACTCTATTGTAGTGGATTGAGTGGCCTCAGTCGTAGCCACCTCAGCAGGGGAAGTGTCAACAGTAACCCTTCTCCTTTCCTTCTGGTGCCACTCTAAGGGTCGTTGCACAGACTCAACTTCCTATTCACGTTGCATCTCCTCCCAAGTTGTATTCCATGCCTGGTGGAGGTTGAAGGTAGCTTAAAGTGATTGTTGATTGATCGTCAGTACAAGAGAAGAAAATGGAGTTAGAAAGATTCAAGAAAACTAACAACAACATACAAGTAGTCAGTAGGTCGCTCACTAGTGCTCAAGTTGTGCCAAGCGGGAAAACTCTCATCACCTAGGTCAGCGGTGCCGATGTGGAGACCCTTCGCATGCATCTTGAGGACCACCATCTTGTCTTGACCTGTGAGCATGTATGACTTTCACCAAAGTTATATAAGAAGTACCTGCTCTTCCATCCATTGATAGAAGAGAGCTTACCCTGAGTGAACTTTATCTGGGAGTGCTAGTTCAGGGCATACCAGCCTCGAAGATGGTTGAGGGAACTAAAGTGAAAAAAAATATTGAAAAATATTAAA
>NW_024870456.1:372176-404206 GCF_013358625.1 Macadamia integrifolia | reverse complement strand
AACCCATGTAATTTAAAAAAAAAAAAAGCAATAAAGGAAAAAAATGCTGAAATTAAAATAAAGTAAAAGAAAGGGGATAAAGCTAGAGAGAGACTCACAAGTAGGTTTCTCTACTTAGCCCGAGGGATGCATCATAATATGAGCTTCCCTACTTGACCAGAGAGTCACTCTTACAAGGGTTTCTCTACTTGGCTTTAGGGAAAGGGAGACAATTAAAATAAAAGCAATAAATTGATGGTTCTATGGCTAGGAGGGGCAAAGCCAACACATACACTAGCCATGAACCTTGGGGGAAAGGGATAGCAATAATGTAACGACTGAAAATAAAAATCCTAAATTAAGAAAGAAAGGGTAGTCAGAAGAGGGAATGAGAGGGGGGAGAGAAGACTACTGAAGGAGCCTACTTACTTGAATCAATGCTTGAACTTGAAAAAAAATTGCTCCACGGCTCGTGATCTTGTCACCTAGATCTAAGCCTAGAACTATAACTTAAAAAATTACAACTCAATTGCATAAATCATAAACATAAAAAGAACTGAATAAAAATAAAAGAGTGCTTGCATTAATTGACATAAAAAAAACTATTACAAAAGTGATTAAAGCAAAAATAGAGAAGAACTAGAACTAAAGAGAGAGAGAAGAGAGAGAGAGAGCAACTAAAAAAAACTAGAAGAAGAATGAATTGTGTCTCCTCCTCTTACATGAGTTGTATTTATAGGGAATGGAGAGGTAGGGTAACAATTTTCTCTTTCCTAAAAGAGAGAAACCCACAATTGATTGTGAGATCTTTTGAGTCCAAAAGTGCTAAGATGGAGGAGAGAGAAGAGAGAAATAAATTTTGAGAAATTTCCTAAAATTTTTTGCTTATTTTCTTTCCTTTTTTTTTTCTAATTTATTTTTCTTCTTTTTTTCTCTCTCCTAGGGACGATTTTTTTTTCTTCCTTTGTGTGATTTGGACAATCTTTGGTGATGATGTGGAGGTTTGGTGATGATGTGGAGGAGAGAGAAGATTTGGACAATCTTTGGTTCTCCCTTTTTTTTCTTTCCTTTTTTTTTTCTTCTCTTCTTGCTTCCACGATTTTGCTTGCTTCTAATTTGATGTGGAAATCCCCTCCATGCCCTTAGTGCTTTAAGTGAGTGAAAAGCAGGAAATCTTCAACAAAATCCTCTAAAAAAAACAACCATGAGATTCGAACTTGAGACCTCTTGGTGAGCAAGGGAATTTTGTACACCATAGCTCACCAACTAAGCTAGGTAGCTGTTGTTACCAAAAACAAATCTTTAATCACTTAAGGATGTGGTCCATCGATCCTTGTTGGCATTTGGAGTATTCCTTGTACCTCTGAGACAATTGCAAACGAGCTGGTTCTGCATCTCGGTTTAGTTCTGATCCATTATTCTTTTTCTGACCCGAAAAAGAATAATCATTTGTACGGGTGACCAAACGAATGTGTACTTTTAATTGAACACGTCCATCTTGCTCAGAATTTCATCCTCTTCGCAACCATGGAAAGAAATAGGACCTCTTTACGTGTAAAATTGAAGATATAGCTCCCGATAGTCCTTAAGGCCTTGAAAATATAAAACCTGCAAAAAGAGAGTAAAACCCAAGGTAGCTCCATTCTAAATATGTAAAATGCATGTTTTACTACCCTAGATTTCACACATAAATGTGCTCATCAGAATTCCCCCACACTTAGACTTTGCTAGTCCTCGAGCAAAACAAAAAGAAAAAGAATAAAGATAAAAAAAACCTAACTCACTTTCGTAGGAATCACGGTTGCACTTAGCATGTGCAACAAGCCTTTAAACCCCTAGGTCACCCCTAGTGGACGAGTTGTGTCTCGTGGGTGTTTGCAGTGAATATACACCCAAAATTCAGAATAAACAAATCCCAACTTTGGCTAAAGGTAAGGCTCATACCGATCCGGAGCAAAGATAATTTCTCTTACAAGGGACCCCCACACTTGAACTTTTATTACCCTTTATCAATTCCAGGCACTAGCATATTTCTTAATTTGGAACTCACCTCGTCTCTTCCAAAACATCCTTATCTTAAGGCAAAACCACTTATGAAGAAATAGGGAACCAATGACTAAGGCGTTGGAGTGTTTTTGACCAAACATGTTACAAGCAATAATGACATTTGCACATTTTTTCTCCCTTTTTTTTTTTCTACTAATAAACTCTATTCTACTCCACTACTTTTGGCCTGAATGACATGGTGGAGTAAACACCAGACACCCAAGTTACTATATAGCTTCGCTTTTTGCATATGTCCACAAAGGCAGTGATGCCAGAGTTACTTCAGAAGTTTCCTCCCAAGGAATTTCGATCAAGACACCACGCTTCCTGAGGCGCAATGCCCTGTCTAGTTCCAAGGGAATCAACTCTTATTCTTCTTTATACCACATTTCACATTTCATTTAAAATTGTGCATTTGTCAACCCATGCCAAATTAAAAAGAAGGTCTCAACTCCAAATCAAAAGTACAAGGAACCCACAGACTTACATATGGTCCATCACCATAAAACAGGGGTCTCTTATTTTTCAAAAGAAAGTCCCATCTCAAGACACATGCTTGTTTCTTTCTTCTCAACAGGGTTTTTATACGTTCAAAATGGGTACCTTAATCAAAAATTTTATTTTCATACATCAAGCAACCGAATGGTATGATCATTAGCCAAAAGCCAAAGTAGGACTTCATCCTTAGCAAGCTCAAAAATAAAAAGAAAAACAAACAAAACAAAGTGAAAGAAAAAAAACAAAAACTGGTTTCCCTCCCCCACACTTAAGTCATGCAATGTCCTCAATGCATGGAAAAAATTAAAAGCAAAGACAATGCAAGGGGGTCATACCTGATTAAAAATTAGTCATCAGTGTAAAGAGGTTCATGGAGATCCATGACCTCTTCACTACTAGTAGTGGGAAACTCGAGGAACGGTTTCAAACGCTGACCATTAACCTTCGAAATTACCCCTGTTCCTGGATTCAAAATCTCCACAGCCCCATGGGGATATACATTATGAACAATAAATGGGCCATCCCATCGGGATCTAAGCTTACCAGGAAAAAGATGCAATCGAGAGTTGTACAATAAGACCTTATCACCAATTGCAAAAGATTTACGCAGAATGTGTTTATCATGGAAAGCTTTGGTCTTTTCCTTGTAAATTCTAGAACTTTCATAGGCTTCATTCCTAAGTTCCTCCAACTCAGATAATTAGAGCCTACGATGAATTCCCGCATCAGACAAATCAAAGTTAAGCTTCTTAATGGCCCAAAAGGCCTTATGCTCCAACTCAACTGGTAAGTGACAAGCTTTCCCATACACTAAACGGTAGGGAGACTGGCCAAGGTCAGTCTTGAATGCAGTCCGATGGGCCCACAAGGCATCAATGAGCCTAAGGGACCAATCCTTACGGTTGGGATTAACAGTTTTCTCCAAGATTTGTTTGATCTGCCTATTAGACACCTCCACTTGGCCACTAGTTTGGGGGTGATAAGGGGTAGATAACTTATGAGTGATCCCATACTTTTTCATTAGGGTCTCAAAAGGCCGATTACAAAAATGAGTACCCCTATCACTAATTATTGCACGTGGTGCACCAAAGCGGGAAAAAATGTTCTCTTTGAGAAACTGGACCACCACTTTGTGATCATTAGATTTACAAGGTATGGCCTCTATCCATTTAGAAACATAATCAACGGCCAAAAGTATGTACAAATTCCCAAAGGAATTAGGGAATGGTCCCATAAAATCGATGCCCCATACATCAAAGATCTCAACTACCAAAATAGGGTTGAGGGGCATCATGTTCCTTTTATTGATACGGCCAAAAGACTGGCAGGCAGGGCAAGCCTTGCAAAAATCAAAAGCATCTCTAAAAAGAGTGGGCCAATAAAATCCGCATTGGAGAACCTTTGCGGCAGTCTTCTTAGGTCCAAAGTGTCCACCACATGCATGATCATGACAAAAAGAGAGAATGGAATGTTGCTCATGATCAGGAACACATCGTCGGATAATCTGATCTGGACATATCTTAAACAAATAAGGATCATCCCAGAAAAAGTGCTTAACTTGGGAATGAAACCTATACTTATCTTGGGTGGACCAGTGATCCGGAGTCACACCTGAAACTAAGAAGTTGACAATGTCAGCAAACCATGGTTCACTGGACATTGCAAATAATTGTTCATCTGGAAAGTTCTCGTTGACTGGAGAATCAACAGTCAAGGAATTGGGAAGCCGGGATAAATGGTCTGCAACTAGGTTTTCAACTCCTTTCTTATCCCTAATTTCTAAATCAAACTCTTGCAAAAGTAAAACCCACCTAATGAGACGGGCTTTGGCATCCTTCTTCTGAACTAGGTATCTGAGGGCAGAATGATCAGTATACACCACCACATGTGAACCAACTAAGTAAGACCGAAACTTTTCTAATGCAAACACAACAGCTAAAAATTCTTTTTCAGTGGTTGTATAATTGAGTTGTGCATCATTTAAGGTCCTACTAGCATAGTAAATGACAGTGGGCAACTTATTAATCCTTTGACCTAAAACTGCTCCTATGGCAAAATCCGAAGCATCACACATCAGTTCAAAAGGTTCAGTCCAAACAATTGGTTGAACAATGGGTGCATTGGTCAACTCCTTCTTAAGTTGTTTGAAGGATTCTAGGCACTCTTTGGAAAACTCAAAAGTCTGATCTTTGACAAGTAATGAGGTGAGAGGTCGGGCTAACTGACTAAAGTTCTTAATAAACCTTCTGTAGAAGCCTGCATGCCCTAGAAAAGACCGAACATCCTTAACAGATTGAGGAGGTGGTAAATTATCAATTAAATCCACTTTGGCTCTATCTACCTTAATTCCCTCCTTGGATATTACATGGCCTAAAACAATACCAGATTTAACCATAAAATGGCATTTCTCCCAATTTAAAACCAAATTCTTAAATATGCACCTTTTCAAAACTAGGGAAAGATGATGAAGACATTCAGAATAGGAATTCCCATGAATTGAAAAGTCATCCATAAATACTTCTAAGAATTTTTCGACCATGTCAGAAAAAATGCTCATCATGCATCGTTGGAACGTAGCAGGGGCATTGCAAAGCCCAAAGGGCATACGATTGTAAGCAAATGTTCCATATGGGCATGTAAAAGTGGTCTTATGTTGGTCTTCTAAAGCAATTGGGATTTGGTTATAGCCGAAATATCCATCAAGAAAGCAATAGTATTCATGTCCAGCTAACCTCTCTAACATCTGGTCAATGAATGGCAATGGGAAGTGGTCCTTCCAGGTTGCCGCATTTAATTTCCTGTAGTCAATGCACACACGCCATCCTGTTTGGACACGGGTAGGGATCAACTCATTATTGGCATTAGGAACTACAGTCACACCAGACTTCTTAGGCACTACGTGAACTGGGCTTACCCATTGGCTGTCAAAAATAGGATAAATTATTCCATGATCCAAGCACTTTAGGATCTCTTTCTTAATAGCTTCCATCATCACTGGGTTAGCTCTTCTTTGGGGTTCCGTGGATGGTTTGGAATCCTCCATAAGATGTATATGATGTTGCACAATGGAAGGGCTTATACCCTTGATATCAGCCATGGTCCAACCTAGGGCTTCCTTATTATCTTTTAACACTTTAAGTAACTCCTCTTCCTGGCTAGAAGTCAAATTTGAAGAAATTATTACAGGAAGAGACTGGTCAGGCCCTAGGAAAGCATATCTCAAATTAGATGGCAACTCCTTAAGATCTAGCTTAGGGGGCTCAACTATGGAAGGTTTGGGAATGGAATTGGAAAGGGGTCCTAAGGGCTCCACAAGTGTGTGAAGACTCAAGACTTCAGAAAAGAAATTTTCACTCTTATCATCCAACTCATCCATATACTGTTGGAATTCTGAATCAAAATCAATATCAAAGTTGGTAACTAAATCATAGGAAAAATCCAGAAAATCCTCAAGCATATTGATCTCTTCTTCCATATGTGGTTGCTTGCCAATCCTAAACAAGTTAAACTCAACAGTTTGGTTACCAAAAGATAATCTTAGGAAATCATTCCGGCAATTGATTAATGCATTACTGCTAGCCAAGAATGGTCTTCCTAGAATTATTGGGATCTCATCCTTGGTTGAGAAGGGCTTAGTATCTAACACAATGAAATCAACAGGGAAAATAAATTCCCCCACCTTTAGTAAGACATCCTCAACCATCCCTTTAGGAATCTTAACAGATCTATCTGCCAACTGAAGAGTAGTTCCAGTGGCTTTTAATTCTCCCAATCCTAGTTGCTTGTACACATGGTAAGGTAAAAGATTCACACTTGCGCCAAGGTCAAGTAAAGCATGCTCAATATAGGTGTTACCTATGACACAAGATATGGTAGGGCTCCCTGGATCCTTATACTTGGCTGCTATAGGCTGAGTAATTATGGAACTAATGTTACCTGCCAAGAACGCCTTTTAGGGCACACTAGTGATACGTTTGTGAGTACACAAATCTTTTAGTACCTTTGCAGAGGCGGGGATCTGGGATATGGCATACAAAAGAGGGATGTTTATTTCTACCTTTTTGAAGACTTCTAAAATTTTGTCCATGGAAGCAGTCTTCTTTTTGTTTACCAAGCGATTAGGAAATGGGACAGGATGAACATAAGGACTGTTAGGGATTTGCCCCTGTTCAGAAGAATCATTTTTGGTTTCCTCAACCAAATCATCTTTAGTTTCAGAAAAATCTTTAGGTTCATCAGACGAACCTGGAGCAAGAGGCACATTTGTGTCCTCAACTGAAGAAGAGTTAACAGGAGTAATAGATGGGGAAGATTTAGGAAAGCTCTGTAGGTACTCTCTACCACTCCTAAGGGCATAAACAACATTACATTGGTTAGAGGGCCCTTATTGAGTCTGACCTTGTACTATATTCAGTGGTGCATTAGTTGGTCCTTGTAAACTAACAGGTTGATGATGCCTAGGGTTAGGCTCTGGTTGACTGGGTAAAGTTCCCTTCTTCCTCTCATGCATAATTGAGACAACTTGGGTAAGTTCTCTCGTAAGATTTTGATGGCTTGTCATGAGGAGGGCCATATTTTTTTCCAAGTCATTTATTCTACTTGCCTCTCCAGTGTTGGTAAACCCAGGGGGTTGCTGATAAGATGATAGAAGAGGGGCCCTAGGAAAACTCGCCTGAGGTCCTACATTTGACCTAGGAAAAGTATTTTGAGAAAAAGATTGTTGTGCAAAGGGAGGCCTTTGGGGTCCAGGTTGACCTTGATTATAGAAATTGGAAGGTCCTGCTTGGTTGCCCTGATTCCAAGAAAAATTTGGGTGATTTCTCCATCCTGGATTGTATGTGTTACTATATGGATTATTCTGGTATAAGGCATTAACACTATCATTAGAAGTGCCCCCAGAGGTGTTAGGGCATTCTTCTATGACTCTCTAGGAACAATAGCCTCAATCCTCTTGATTAGGATATCCAAATGGGCTTCCTTGGCTACTATCCCATCCACAAAATATCCTTTTCCTCTTATAGTTCTTTCACTCTCTTGGGTTGATTCCCATTCACGGGTTTTGTCAGCTAAGTCAAGTAAGAATTCCCATGCCTTTTCTTCATCTGTAAAGGATGTGAATCCCTCAGGGCACATAGATTCTATCATTTGTTTAGTTGGGTAATCAATACCCTCATAAATTATTTGACATAAATGCCATAGGTCTAGGCCATGGTGAGGGCATTCTTGGAGTAGATCCTTGAATCTCTCTATAAGTTTGGAAAATGACTCACTAGGCTTTTGCCTAAACTGAAGGATATCACTTCTAAGCTTATTGGTCTTGTGAGTTGGGGAAAACTTCTTAAGGAAGACAACTGTGAACTGTTCCCATGAGGTTATGGAATTTGTGGGTAATCCATATAACCACTTCTTAGCTTGGTCTTTCAATGCAAAAGTGATAAACCTAAGCTTAACAGCCTCATCAGAAAGCTGTTGGATCTTAATTAGAACACATACCTCTTCAAATTCCCTTAGAAATAGGTATGCATCCTCAGAGGTCAATCCATGGAAGTGGGGCAACATAGTGATGTATTGAGATTTGAGTTCAAAATTATTGCCCTGGGCTTGTGGTAGAACTATACAGGAAGGTTGGGCTGTTCTAGCAGGGTAGAACCTATCTTTCAGAGATTTAGGTGAAGGGTTTTGCTGTTGGTCTCCCATAGTGAAGGGTTTTAAAGAGAGCAAACGTATAGGGTCACTACCTGTTGGATCTCTTCTTTCTAACCGATTCTTAGTATTACGTACCCACTTAACACTCATGCAACAGAAAAACTTTCCACAACTAAAGTAAGACAAGCACAAAAGAATGGATAGCAAAACTTTTTGATGATTTTTTTGATTTTTTTGATTTTTTTATTTTTTTGATTTTTTTGATTTTTTTTTTGGCTTTTTGGGAGCTTACCGGCAGGGATCCGGGGTTGCTCAGGTCAATTCCTGAGGTACTGCTACAGGGCGAAACCTGTCTTTATCATACTGTGAGGCATGACGACCTCCACTGATACAACTATTATTGCAAGTTGTTCTTCTCAGGAATTCAATAAAAAAAAAAGAAAAAATATAAAACAAAGCAAACAAAGCACTCCGATTTACCAAAAGAAAGTGAAAAATAACATGGAACTGTCTCCCCGGCAACGGCGCCAAAAACTTGTTTGAGATTCAAAATGTAACCGCAAGCGTACGGATCAGTATAGCTACGGGTCGAACACAGGGAGAGCAGCCACTTTATTTTTTATTTCTTTTAATAATGCGAAAGTGAACCGATTAATGATTGTGATCTAATTCTAATTACCGTCCTAAAAATAACGTCCTAACCATTCGTCATCTAAGAATTTAAAGACGCAAGCCACGCAATTAAAATTAAATAAATAAATAACTGAAAATAAACAACCCACGCAATTAAAAAAAATAATAATAAAGGAAAAAATAAAAGCTGAAATAAAATTAAAGTAAAAGAAAGGGGATAAAGCTAGAGAGAGACTCACAAGTAGGTTTCTCTACTTAGCCCGAGGGATGCATCATAATATGAGCTTCCCTACTTGACCAGAGAGTTACTCTTACAAGGGTTTCTCTACTTGGCTTTAGGGAAAGGGAGACAATTAAAATAAAAGCAATAAATTGATGGTTCTATGGCTAGGAGGGGCAAAGCCAACACATACACTAGCCATGAACCTTAGGGGAGAGGGATAGCAATAATGTAACGACTGAAAATAAAAAATCCTAAATTAAGAAAGAAATGGTAGTCAGAAGAGGGAATGAGAGGGGGGAGAGAAGACTACTGAAGGAGCCTACTTACTTGAATCAATGCTTGAACTTGAAAAAAAATTGCTCCACGGCTCATGATCTTGTCACCTAGATCTAAGCCTAGAACTATAACTTAAAAAATTACAACTCAATTGCATAAATCATAAACATAAAGGGCTGAATAAAAATAAAATAGTGCTTGCATTAATTGAAATAAAAAAAACTATTACAAAAGTGATTAAAGAAAAGATAAAGAAGAACTAAAACTAAAGAGAGAGCAAGAGAAAGAGAGAGCAACTAAAAAAAAACTAGAAGAAGAATGAATTGTCTCCCCTCCTCTTACATGAGTTGTATTTATAGGGAATGAGGAGGTAGGGTAACAAATTTCTCTTTCCTAAAAGAGAGAAACCCACAATTGATTGTGAGATCTTTTGAGACCAAAAGTGCTAAGGTGGAGGAGAGAGAAGAGAGAAATAAATTTCCTATAATTTTTTTCTTATTTTCTTTCCTTTTTTTTTTCTAATTTATTTTTCTTCTTTTTCTCTCTCCTAGGGACGATTTTCTTCCTTCTTGCTTTATGTGATTTGGACAATCTTTTGGTGGATGATGATGTGGAGGAGAGAGAAGATTTGGACAATCTTTATTTCTCCTCTTTTTCTTTTCTTTCCTTTTTTTTTTCTTCTCTTCTTGCGCAGGAACCCTTCCACGATTTTGCTTGCTTCTAATTTGATGTGGAAATCCCTTCCATGCCCTTAGTGCTTTAAGTGAGTGAAAATTCCATGCCCTTAGTGCTTTAAGTGAGTGAAAAGCAGGAAATCTTCAACAAAATCTTCTAAAAAAAACAACCATAAGATTCGAACTTGAGACCTCTTGGTGAGCAAGGGAATTTTGTACAGCATAACTCACCAACTACGCTAAGTAGTTGTTACCAAAAACAAATCTTTAATCACTTAATGATGTGGTCCATCGATCCTTGTTAGCATTTGGAGTATTCCTTGTACCTCTGGGATAATTGCAAGCGGGCTGGTTCTGCATCTCGGTTCAGTTCTGATCCATTATTCTTTTTCTGGCCCGAAAAGAATAATCATTTGTACGGGTGACCAAACGAATGTGTACTTTTAATTGAACACGTCCATCTTGCTCAGAATTTCATCCTCTTCGCAACCATAAAAAGAAATAGGACATCTTTACGTGTAAAATTGAAGATATAGCTCCCCATAGTCCTTAAGGCCTTGAAAATATAAAACCTGCAAAAAGAGAGTAAAACCCAAGGTAGCTCTATTCTAAATATGTAAAATGCATGTTTTACTACCCTAGATTTCACACATAAATGTGCTCATCAGTAGGTACTCTTCCTATTAGGACTCACAGTAGCACTTCTCTTAGGAGTAATAGCAGGGGAGGTACCCTTCCTCTTAGGGCTCAAAGTATCATTTCATATTGGGGTCATAGCAGGGGTGGTTGACATTGAATGATTTACCATCAGAGATATGGTAAGGAGAAGAAACTCTATGAGATGATACTCAATAATTTTTGAGTATTCAATAGAGATGCCATGAGGAATATCCCAATAAATAGACTACGTGAATGAATTAAAACAGTAAAAAATAAGATGCAGCGTATCATTGAATGAGAAGTTTCCTAAAACCATGAAAGCTTCAACCAATAGATGAATACATTTCTCCTTTTCTATCAGTCTGCATGCATAAACCATAGAATGAAAAAATAAAAAAAGATGAAATTTTTACTGAAAATAAGATGGAATCACTTACAGCTTACTCCTTTCAATATCTTTCTCTGCAACATTCCATTTCAAGCTCTCTCTCTCTCTCTCTCTCTATCGCCCCAAGCTTGTCTCATATCTTTCCCTTCTCCCTATTTCCTATTCGTTCTCTCTATCCCTTTTCCATGTCTTCTTGTCTCTCTCTTTGCTTTACTTTCCTTTCCCTCTCTGCCCTCCCTTGAGACATCCTTTCAATCTCTCCCTCTCCCATTGTCTGGTCTCCCTCTGTCTCACTTCCTCCTTGGAACAGCTTTACCACAAAGAAGAAATCCTGCAAATCGTCAGCCCCTTTGTTAATCCAGAAAATTTGTTTCTTTACCTACTCTGCTTACCTACCTTCATTCCATCCTTTCATAACCGAGACGTTGCTCTGTATATCGACCCTCGTTCCATACTTTCATAACCGAGATGTTCTGCATACCTACTCTTTGAATATGAGAAGTTGCTCTACATACCTACCCTCATTCCACGACGTTGCTCTGCATAACTACCCTCAATCCATAATCGAGACGTTTTGTCATTTTTTTTGTGAGGCACCAAGACGTTTTGGGATATCTGAGTTTTTGTCACTAGTGGCCATTACTGGTGGGTGTTCAGAAAAGCAAGAAAAAATGTTGTAGCTGGTGAAAATTTAGGAAGTCCAAAGCCCATTGTCCAATAAAAGTAACGGGATACTAACTTCTCTACTAATTTCAAGTGGAGTGTTAAAAAAAAAATGTTGCTATAAACTGAGATTTTTATTCAGAAGGTTCATTATCCCATAAAGTACAAGCAGAGTTATAACCTTTTTACTTGATGGTTAGAAATCCTGGTGAAGTTCCAACTTCACCCCATTAGCAAGCTCCATCCTCGATAGGGAAGCCTACGTCATCGTCTGCAGGTAATAAAGTTTGTATGTGATGAGCCAATGTGTGCTTGACACATCATTAGCATGGACGACAATATGGTGCCGTTTGATAACACTCTGGGAGAATGTTTCTGGTGTTCTTCTATTCTGCGGGAATGCAAATAGAATAGAAATATGTTTGGCACGTCCGGTTCATTTTTGTATTCCCCCGGAATGAACCAATGAAAAAGATGACTAAAGAATACATTGCAAGAGTACCAAAAAGTTACTTTCCTATTCTTTTACAAACTTAAAAGAATAAAACCATTTAAAACCCCACAACCCCTTTTCTGCATCTCACGATCAAAAACCCCCAAATCCGTCGCTTCCCTGCAATAGGTTTCACTCTCTCGGTCGCCGCTTCCCTGCGACGGTCGCCGATTCCATGTGACGGTCGCCGCTTCCTTGCGACGGTTGCAGCTTCCCTGCAAGGGTTGCAGCTTCCCTGCAAGGGTCACCAATTCCTTGTGACGGTCGCCGCTTCCCTGCGACGGTCGCAGCTTCCCTGCAACGGTCTCTCCTCTCGGTCGCCGCTTCCCTGTCTCTCTCCGTCGCCGCTTCCCTGTCTCTCTCTGTCGCGCTTCCCTGCCTCTCTCTCAGTCGCAGGTCGGTCGCCGCTTACCTGTCTCTCTTGGTCGCCGCTTCCCTGCCTCTCACGATCGTCGCTTCCCTGCAACTCTCTCGGTCGCCGCTTCCCTGCAGCAGGTATTGTCTCTCTCTCTCGCTCTCTCGCTCTCTCACAATCTCGCTCTCTCAGTCGCAAGTATCGACACACTTTCGTACTTGGAAGAGACCCTCTTTGATGAACTCAATCTGAGATTGAGAAAAAATACCCATTGATGTAATCATGAGAAGGGTAAGGTTCTGACTAATTTTAGGTTTCAACCATTCTTTGACATTGAAGCTGAACTTCTTCTCTGGGTGAGAATAGCGAACTGGTAAACAATGGTTGGATCATAATAACCCAAATAATCCATTAACTTGTACTCTGTTTCTCCAGTGAAATGGATCAAAGCTTTTAATTCTGAACTTGGAAAGCTCTTCAAGTGTTCATCCTTCACGAGTAGATGACCAAATCCCCTCATCCCAATTTCTGTGCAGGTATCCATGTTCATGGATTCTCTAGCTTGCGAATTAGGAAACGGTACTATTGCTCTGGTTTCAGCCTTTCAAGTTGCGATGGCTTTTCTTGCTCTGGGTTTCTATTTTCTAGAGTCGCTAGTTTCCTTTTCTGGTTTTTATAGATCAGGAAGCTTTTGAACTGCCTTTACTCTTTTAACTAGGATTGTGATTTCAATTTTGCAATCTGTTAGCGATCTTTCTCCCTTGTTTAAAATACCTTGAGACGCTTTTTTTTTTAATTTTTTTGGCAACTCTTGAGATGCTTTTATTGGGCCTATGATTGAGGCAACAAGGTTAACAATTGAAGATCTCATTGGTTGAAACGGATATGTATAAACTACAGAATAAAACAAGAATTAAAGTAGAAAACAACAAAACAGCAAAACTGAACACAATAATGCTCCTCTGATTTATATACATGGCAGGGCTAGAAACTTCCAAATTTGAGGACCCCACTTGCCCTATGTATTGTTTCCAAAGTCTTAGCATTTGGGTCAAACCAGACTCTCTAGTGGTGGTGGTTACTATTGTTTAATTGCACCACCCAACAGAGAGAGAGACCATGGAGGGGACAGTGAGGGGGAAAGGGATCCGGTTAGCTCAATATGACAATTTCACTATCCCTAGCTCCTTTATTGCTTCAACAATTACATGTGCCAGTCATTCCTTCTTTGTTCCTTTCTTCTTCTTTTGATGATGGAGGAGCATCATCATGAAAATTCTCTCTCTCTCTCTCTAGAGTGTGAGCTCGTGTGTAGAATTTGATAAAGTAGATGAATACTCAAAAGCATGGGTGCTTTGACCTGAGGATAGAATAGTGTTATCATAAAGTGTCTTTCACTCTTTACTCATTTGTCTTTAAGGACTAATTAAACAAAATACTGTGACCTTTGGGACCTTTAGAAAAGGGTTTTCTATTAAAACATTACTCTTTTCATGATAAAAGTTTTCTTTTTCTGTCTGGTTATGGTGATCTCTATTCTTGACTGCTCAAGTTTCGTAGTTGATTACTTTGATCGATCGTGATGGGTTTCTGAAAAATACTCATTTGAGCATATTTCATCATTCTCATCTTAAGATTCTTATTTATTTATCTGTTAAATTTTATCATCAGCAAAGATTGTCTATTTATATTAACGTGGCAAGGAAGAAAAATTTCAGTGTTTACTGAGATTGATATTTTGGATGAAGGTTGGTTGTGTAAATTTCAGTGCTTAATGATATTGATATTTTGGACCTGGAAGAGGGCTTTTATTATGATTAGAGTATTCTATTTTGATGAGAATGATGGAAAGATCAATTTGAAGTTCTTGAGCATGATATAAACAAATACCAAAAAAGACATGTATTTCTATTTTTAGGCTATAATGAGATGTGTTTATAATTTTAGAGTAATGGCATCCACTTCGAGAGCTAATAATGAGGTAGCAAAATGGACTCAAAACGAACAAGATTATCTCCTGAAATTAATGGTTGAACAAGTGAAAGTTGGTAATAAGAGTTCCAGCACTTTCAATAAAGGTGGGTGGAACAATATCAAGAAGGGGCTTGAGGAAAAAACTAATCGGTCATTTACGATGGTTCAATTAAGGAATAAGATGAATAAAATGCGATTCGATTACAGCGCTTTCAAGAAACTACTGGATACTATAGGTTTTGGTTGGAATTCTATGACGAGGACCTGTACAGTTGAAGATGAGAGTGTTTGGGATGTACACATCAAGGTATACTATACTTTTATATGATTTTTTAATATTCGGTGTAATTTTATCTAATAGCTAGTTTGTAAAATTTTCAGGCAAATCGTGATTGGTCAAAGTTTAGGAGGAATGGGCTACCACATTGTCCTGAACTATGTATAATATTTGGGGATTCATATGCTAGTGGGATAGGAGGATTCGGGAATGAATCTGATTTCAGGTTTGAAGAGGAATCGAGAGGTGTTGATGATGAGATGGATGCAGATGTAGATGTAATTCCAACTACTCCATTGGCTAATACCTTGCCAACAGGTTATTATGAAAGCCAAGATCCAGGAACTGATAGTCCTAGAGTCAACAGAGGACTTGATATGACACCTACAGGATATAGGAAGAAGAGTAGGACAACTGGTATTGAACGCGCCATACAAACCCTAGCCGAGTCAGTAGCAAACAAGAATACTTCAACCCCTAGCTCAACTCCAATGGGTCTCACTCCAAATACCACAGATTTCAGCACTTCTACTTGTGTTAGATTATTGGAAACCATGAATGATATCCCAAGAGAGGTGCATATTAAGGCGTGCAAGAGGATATTGGTGGATCAGGAATGGAGAGAATTATTCATTACTCTCAAGGATGAAACGAAACAATTGGCTTTTGATGTGTTAGATTGATGGATGATAATCTAACCTTTTTTTTTTTAATATGGATGATTGTAATGAAATACATTTAAGACCTTTTGTAGTAGGATGGATATATTTTGTTAGGTACACTTGATGTAAAAGTGTAATATGGATATTTACACTTTATGCTACTTTTCTAAATATGCCAGTTAAATTTTACATCTATTGTTGTAGCAAAAATTCTGTTGGATGTCTTTTGTTTGAAATACTTATTACATCATCTGATAATTATGCATGTTGGATGATTATAGTTTTATAGCTCTTTTGGTACATTTATTAGAGGATAAACATTTGTATGATATTAACAAGTTTAAAATTTATATTGAATCAGTTATGGAAAATGTCAATAATACTCCAATAATCGCCTCTACCGACGACGATGGAGAAGAATTGATTCTCGCAACATTGTTGATAGTACAATATCATTATTCCAGTGATTTATACACTAGAGAACCACGCAGGGATAGTGCATTCACAGGGGCAGCATGGGTACATGAGGTGTTGCATGGGCATGCAAACCGCTGTTACGAAAAATTTGGGTTGGAACGACATGTGTTTTTAAATTTATGCCTACTAATGAGACATCGTGGTTGGTTACAAGACAGTCGCAAAATGAGGGTAGATGAGCAATTGGCAATGTTCATGTTCAGAATAACAGGTGTAGGTCCTACTAATAGAGCAGTTGAGGAGAGATTCCAACATTCAGGACAGACTGTCAGCTATTACTTTGGCAAAGTATTGCAAGGAGTGCTTAAGCTTTCTAAGGAGTATATCAAAGCCCCATCGTTTGATGAGATTCCTATGGAAATAATTGCAAACAACAAATGGTGGCCATATTTTAAGGTAAAATGAAAATTTTCTTTCTAATAAGTTTACATCAATTTTTAACTTATGATCGTTGTTTGTTTCACATAATAGTGTTTTTGGTTGGTTTTTTGTTTTATTTTAATTAAGATTGCATTGGTGCCATAGATGGTACACATGTCACTGCTATAGTTCCCAAGGGAAAACAGATCCCATATCGAGGATGAAAGGGGATAACAACCCAAAATGTGATGTGTGCCTGCTCGTTTGACATGAAATTCACTTTTGTATATGCGGGTTGGGAAGGCAGTGCAAATGATTGTCATGTATTCAATAGAGCCCTAGAGGATCCTACCTTGCAATTTCCTCATCCTCCCCAAGGTATATCAATTCCCAAATTATCATGTATGCAAATGATTATTGTGTATGCTTTTAATGTCTTGCTTTATCATATTGTAGGGAAGTATTACGTTGTAGACTCAGGATATGCGAGTAGGAATGGATACTTGACACCATTCAAAGGAGAGAGATATCATATACCAGATTATAATGGAGGAAGAAGACAACCCAGAAGTACTAAGGAATTGTTTAATTATAGACATTCTTCTTTAAGGAATCATATTGAGCGTTGTTTTGGGATTTTAAAATCAAGATTCCCTATTTTAAAAAACATGCCTCAATTCTCACTTAGTTACCAAAGTTATATTGTGATAGCTTGTTGTGGACTTCATAACTATATTAAATCTGAACAAATAGCAGATGCACTTTTTCAACAATATGGGGAAGATGACTACTATGATCCTAATGAAGAGAGAGTCAGGGTAGTCAACGCTCACGGAGAACAAGAAGATGGTGATATTGCTAGTACTTCTACTGCAATTCATCAGGGCAGTCAACGTGTACAAGGAAGACAGATGAATGAGCTAATGATACAAATTGCAAATCAGATGGCAGTAGATAAGGGTTACCCCCTGATTTGATTATTTATGTAATAAAATTTCAAGACACCTATTTGCAGCTATGATTTTTATTTTGTAATTCCTATAAACTTGAATAGTAGACTTTTGTTTTCTTATTAAGATAAATGTGGAAACTCTTTATGTTTATATTTTATTAATTCCTTTAAGTAATAGTATTTTAAAAGATAATTTCATAAACAAATTATTTCCTTATTTAAGTTAAATTTGACCATAATAGCATGTTTGTAATTATTGATTTCATTGTTCAAAAGTGAATTTTTATTATTGTACTCTCCAGAAATAGAAGTGTTTGTCAAACGCTGTTTCTGTTCTTTTCCTGTTCTAAGGACATTTCTGAAATAGTTTTACCAAACGCTATTTCTATTCCCCCAGAGTGTCTTCACAGCATGGAATAAAAAAAAAACACTTCTGTAAAAGAACACTCTCCAGGAATAGAAGTGTTATCAAACGGCCTCTATGTATTACAAATCAGCTCTTGAGTTCATGTTTGATGGCAAGACATGGGTTCCAGGTTGTAATCCCTAGAGCTTGAGCGTAATAGAGGTATTGCATCAAAAAAAAAAAGAGTGTAATAGAGGCAACGTACTACTGAAGATATGTGGCCCTTCAGTCTTGTCTCCTTTCTTGTGACAGCTTTTAAATGTCATCATATTGTACGAACCGTGAATTAGGGTATTGAGCAAATTAATTTTTCGGTCAACTACTCTACGCTGTAGTGGCATACGAATGAAGGCAATTTCTTATCTTACTTCGATCTCAATCCCCAGTGACATCACTGGACGAAATTTAGTTGTTTCCCAAAGTGTAGTCACTTATTTTGACAGCCAAAGAAATAGGACCTAAAAGAGTATTTTAGAAAATGCTATAACCTAGAAGGGTATTTGTGAACCCTAAGGAAAAGTAAATTATTCCATTTCTTTTGATACCAGCAGAGGGTTACAACCCAGGTAACAACCAAATTTTTTTCTATAATATTTCCATTCCTCCCTCAAAATATTTATTTAAAATTCACACATGCCCATTCAGTGGATGGCCAAATCACCTCATTATGTCTGGTTACATGACTTTAATTTTTACACGACTTCAATTTACATGACTTCAATTTTTTTGGAAATAAACCATAGGTCTATTATACGTGGTCCACATGTAAATTAAGTCGTGAATCCCACATTCTTATATCCTACTCATATTATATGCCTAGTATTATGGACTTTTAGAACAAACTCTTATTAGTCCTAATGTCATAATAATAATATAAACCTTGACGAAGTGAAGGGCATGAGGGTGCGATCACAATTATGGACTAAATAATTTTTGAGACACTAAACCATTATTGCATCCTCGTTTTGATACCAATTTCTTAGTATCACCTCAGTTAATTTTGTATAAACCCACTCTTTTGTTTTCTATTGAGTTCCAGTTGGTATATACTATGGCTGTGAATAATTAAAGTTGTAATAAGGGTAGGAATGAGATTACTTCTATTGGTATTCTTAATTTTGTTCTAGTTTTGTTGTCCTAAGATAGTGACACCAATAGCTGTGTTAGGAAAGATAGTGCCACCAATAGCTGTGTTAATTGAGATCACCATGCCATGATGAACAGAAAATTGGACGACAGGTAGTCAATACCCATATAAATATGCATAAAATGAATTTCGCAAGGCATACTTCACCTCTAAAAAAGCAAAGTCACATAAAGTAGAAGGTTTTGATTTTGTATTTGGGCTAAATTACGAATGGTTGATGGATGTGTAATATATCAAAGGACTTGAATGTTGCCGCATGCCTACAAGCACACATTTCTTGATTTTAATAAGGTTTTATAGGGGGCATTGGTAGGTGTTGCTGCCAAAAACCCCGCTAGTCCAACCTACACAAACACAGACGAAGGAGGCCCGGAACTTTGTCCGGGGTTAGTCCTCCGACGCTCAAGTCAGGGTCGGCGGCACATATTAATAAGTGGGTAATGGCGAGGGTCTCAGAACTTACCTTCCCCTTTCTTCCGTGCCTTCTTATATAGCTCTTCGGCCTTAGGGTTTTTTCCCCTTCTTCCCTCTTAGAGTCCTACTAGAATACGTCCAACCATCTGGGAGAATATTCCCCTCATGCAGGCGACGTGACCCCGCGTGATTCTGCGGGCGTGCCTCGGTGATTGAGCGTGCTCGGGTGTGAGTGGTTCCTTGGGCCCTTCGTCTGGTGGGGGACACGTGTCCTAACAGTGACACGTGTCATTACCCCCCACCGAGAGGTTATTTTGGCTATATCAGGAGCCCCCTTACTTCCACTAGGAGCTTCTTCCTGTGGGAGTAACTATCTTCCGAGGTTGACTTGTTCCCTCGGTCCTGGCATTACCAGTGACCAAGGCTTTGCGGTCGATCAAGAGGACCTTTGGCCGCTTCGGATTGGCTTTACTGAGCCCCCTGTCGAAGGTGGAGCCTTCGGTCAGCACTGCTCGGCTTTGCCGAGCCCCCTGCCGAGGGCGGGGTCCTTGGTCAAGTTCGTTCGGCTTTGGCCGAACTCCCAACCGAAAGGGGGAACCTTCGGTCAGGTCCGTTCGGCTTTGGCCAAACTCCCAACCGAAAGGAGAGACCTTCGGTCAGGTCCGTTCGGCTTTGGTCGAACTCCCAACCGAAAGGAGAGACCCTCGGTCAGGTAAGTTCGGATTTGGCCGAACTCCCAACCGAAGGAGGGACCTTCGGTCAGGTCCGTTCGGCTTCGGCCGAACTCCCAACCGAAACGAGGGACCTTCGGTCAGGTCCGTTCGGCTTCGGCCGAACTCCCAACCGAAAGGAGGGACCTTCGGTCAGGTCCATTCGGCTTTGACCGAACTCCCAACCGAAAGGAGGGACCTTCGGTCAGGTCCATTCGGCTTTGGCCGAACTCCCAACCGAAGGAGGGACCTTCGGTCAGGTCCGTTCGGCTTTGGCCGAACTCCCAACCGAAAGAGAGATCGTCTGCTAGGCCTGCTTGGTCCATTCGGGCGCAAACCTCGAGGCTTCGTACCCTGACGTGGCGGTGCCATTAATGCTCGAAAGTCGTACCGCCATTCTTCCATCTATATAATGTGGGGGGCCATTTGTGGGGCAACCTTTCTTTTTTCCCTTCGGAGAGCTCACCTTCGGCCTCGGACCCCCTTCTAGCCTCGTCCACTTCTTCCCTAGCTTAGCAACAAGTAAGTGATGTCTTCCTCGTCGGGCTACAGCCCATCGTCCCGCGAGAGGTCGAGACCAAGACGTAGGTATAGGAGTCCTGGGGAAGTCCGANGACTAACTGTTTCTCCTGAGTGGTTGAAATGATTTTGCGTGTCCCTATTACTTGAACCCTTCCCAACAATCCATAGGAACATTCCAAGCTGTTCATCCACTCGGATGTTGGTCGTATCTTTCAACCACCCCCTATGTCTAACATAGTCACATAGGTTAAGGAAGACATGACGTTCCATCCTAAACTCTTCATAGCATCTATTGGCATGCCCATTCAATACCTCATGCATTATGACAGCACCTGGAAATACACTATCCCGACATGGTTCTCGAATATATACAGCCTCACTCAGTAATTCCATTCCCATGTGAATGATCATATCTTCTTCATCACTCGAAGTTTCACATAATGCATTTGACATAACTGCAATAAATAAACAATTACTACATAATTGGAAACAAATATCTGTTAAACATAACAAGCTGACACATCGTCTCAACCCAAACCACATGTTCAACATTACACACATCAATAAAAGAAAAAAAACACAAAAGAAATAAAAGCCAAATCATGCAATGTATCTCCAAAAGTAAAATTACACACATCAAAGTAGTAGAGTCTCGAATCCAAAATTATCAAAAGTAGCATTCAAACACAACATCAACTACTCCAACGCATCTAAAAGCCAAATCCTCTTCGCAGGCTCTGCACAGACAAACAACTCCCTCCAACTTGGATCAGTAGACAAACGACTGGTGGTCTTCAAATATATCTCCTTTGATATATCCGGTATAGAGGATATACTTTCCTCACATGCACTCACACTGAAATCTCGAGGACAACATGCACCTACCCCACCACGTACAGGAGATGTAACAGAAGTACTGGATGCTTTATCAATTTTAATAGATAAATACTTCCCATACAAATCCTTCACGTGGCTATCTCTCTTATTGGCGCTCTTTTTTCTTCGTCCCGTAGGTGTCCTATCAAGACTTCGTTTTGTGCTGGTATGAGTTGGAGTATGAGTATCCTCATTAAAGGGGTCAGTCATGCTTATATGCACCGGGGTACTGGGGGAGTGAGAGAATTGCTCAATATCAACTGTATTAATAGCTTCGATGCCATCCAAATCTTGAGCACTATCAACCCCTAAGTTACCTCTAGCATATGCATCCCCAAATACCATGCTCAACTCTGGCCAATTGTTTAGTCCATACTTCTTGTACTTCAACCAACCTGGATTTGCCTGCATGAGCAGTAATTGTATCACTTAGATGTAATACTCATTGTCAACTAATTTTTAAGTAATTGAACTAGCTACTGAAATATATTGTACCTGTATTGCCCTATCCCATACGGACTCATCATCAACTGTGACTGCTTTTGTCATTGAGTTCCACCCAAATCCAGTTGTGTCAAGCAGTCTCTTGAATTGTTGATACTCGGTTTTCAACTTGTTCATCTTATTGCATAATTGTTCTCTCCCAACTGGACGATTTAAAGTCTGTTGAAATTGCTTTGTAATGTTCTCCCATCCAGTTTTGTTAAATGAATTACCGGATTTGTGACCATTTATTACAGCTTCTTTCATTGCTTCAATGAAAACAGTGGTCTCAAATTCTGACCACTTAATGGCAGGGATGCTACTTCCAGACATAATAGCTATACATTATAAGTTGGTGTAAAAGTTAGCATACTGGGATACTCAAAAAGACCTTTGAGGCTACCAAACAAAGAAAGCAAAAGAGCTAAAAAAATCTTATCACAAAGAAAGCGAAAGAGCTAAAAAAATCTTATCTGCCCAAACAGCCTTTGGAATCCTTACTCAAAGTTTATAAGATAAGCATGTGATTAGAAAGCCAATAGTTGTCAGGAAAGTGGTGGACAATACTCAATCCAATTTCCATGCTCCTTGAGCAAGCCTTTTGGATTACAAAGAGGCAATTTGATCAAACAAAGAGATCTAGTAGAGGTTCTTTGAGAAGGCAGGTGCTTTTTTTGGGAAGAAAGACAGATAATGATGTATCTTTTGCAACATTTTTTTAACCCATTTAAACTAGTTTAATTTGTGTGTGATCGAAGAGTTAAAGTGTAGTTCTATCAGATCCATCTATCATATTTATATTATGATAAAATAACATATTATGTATTGTACGTTCTTAAAATGGGCCCAGTTTCAAGCATGCCCATTTAACAATCTGGCTGGTTTAACACAGGCATGTTGTCCAATACACCATTGCTCAATAAGCCAGTTCTATCAAGGACTTCTGAAAACTGTCTCTCTCTCTCTCTCTCTCTCTCTTCTGAAAATATAAGCTTATATAGATGATGTATTAACATGTCTGGTGTATACAGTGTTACATAATCCAAAATCATAGAAATACTACAAAAGTAGGTAAGAAATTCCAGACAAATGAGGTGGGGAAAGGAAAGGCCTATTTTCCCCACTTCTCCCTCTCTTTCTTAACTAATTAAGACTAACACTTAAAGCTTAAGGTTAGGTGCACCTGGACTTGAGACCTTTAAACTGGCATTCTTTACTTAAGAGTGTTTATCTCTGGTCTGCACAGTAGCCACCTTCTTCAGACTTGTATAATGAAAGAAAAAAAGAAAGAAACCTCCCTAATTAACCCCCTTGTGTGTGATCGAAGAGTTAAAGTGTAGTCCAACAATACAATGATGCAATTCAGTTTACAAGAACATCTATACTCCCATAGGGAGTAACAATACCCACACAAACACACAAGTCCATAAAGTTTTTTTAGTTCTCAATGTGAAAGGATGCTAGACAATGCAACCACCAATACAATGTCAAAGATGTTATCTATGAACTCAGTAGGAATAGAGCATCAATACAGAGCATTCAAAAAGCAATAATAAAAAAAATATATCACCAATACTAGTTGAGGGTGGAACACAGAGCATTCAAACATAATTGAAAAGCAATAATCAATCAAACAAAAAACAGATTCAGTTTTGATAATGTGTAATACTGTCTCTGCTGCAGAGGAGTTGAACAGAAAATTAAAATTTCAGACATCCTAGGGTTAAGAGAGGGTAGAAATATTCAACAGAGTTGTCTTGTTGAGAGGGGTTTCACCAAAAGAACCCACACGATTTCAGTACCTGTAAGATCTGAGAGACAAGAGAGATGGTGAGCAGAAATTTCACCAAAAGGGTTCCAGCCGACTCGCACTACCGATGTTGAGAGGAGTTTAGCCAAAATCGTCGGGTCTAGGGGTTTCTTCACAGCGATGTGAAACGAAGGTAGTGTAGAGGAGATTTCACAAGGGGGCTTAGGGCTCCTGTTTCTCAGCCTCCCCTCTCCCTATGCGAGTTCCAAAAGATGTTCGAAACCAACAATTTGTGTAGCTTGATCTCTGTCACTAGAAGAAAAGAAGAAATGAAGAAGAAGAAGGAGAAAAAAAACCCTAATTTCTTCAAATACCTCTATGTGAGAAGAAGAAGAGGTTGAATAGAAGAAGAAAAGAAGAAATGAAGGAGAAGAAGGAGAAGAAGGAGAAGAGTCGAAGAAGTTACCTGAGGTGGAGAAATCGCAGTTCGAGCATGGATGTGAGACGTTGGTTCTCTCTTCTTTCCTCCCTGCTCTCCTCTCTGTATCGCGAACAATCGGGAACGATCGTTTCAAATAATATAATTTGAAACGAAACATGGGCGACAGAACAACTTTCCCTCGTTTCGACAAATCGACCCAATTTCGTTTTTTTCGACACTGACAGTTTCAAAAAAACTGAAACGCGACCCAATCGACCCAAACGGTTTTCAGCGTTTTTTCGTTCTATTAACACGAAAAAACGCTAGAAACGTTTTTTATGAACTATACCAAACGGGTCCTAAGAAAAATAAAACTTGGCTTTATTCTTCCTTTTTCAGGACAAATCTGGTGTATGGACAAGAATCAACTTGGTCAACTCCACAAGTTCAGGTTAATCAGATTCACGATCAGATTCAACTCCCAGCTTCTAGTTTACTATAAATCAGATTCACGATCCAACTGCAGTCATTTATGAAAAATTATTAACATGGGGGATTAAGCAGCGTTAATATCTGCCTATAAAGGATTGGAGAAAAGAATATTAACGTGGCAAAGATGCATACTGGGTCACAAGGAGCACGTCAATGGTCGAGGGATCAATCTCATCAAAGTATGGAAGAGCAGCCATGCCCGAATAAGCAGGATGAATTCCACAGTCAAACTATCAACCAACAAATAAAACAAATGTAAGCCATCAACATTTACACAATAATAAAGAAGATAAAAGTAAAACTATTAAAGCATGACCAATTACAAACAATACATAGTCTATATTTTGCATACCAAAACAGTTTTTCCTTTGAAAGACATGTACACGCAGGTCCGCCCAACTTCATTCCCGGCCCCCAAAGGGGTGATCATAAGCTGGTCTCCTTCTCGTGTCACAGTAGATTCTCGTCTCTTCAGAAGAGATGGCGGCGCTGGTCCTGTTGATGTCATATCTTTTCCCTGTCCAGTGCCTACTAAGTGCTCCAGTGAAATTCTGCAAAAACAAAAGTTATCTTTGTGATGGTCTGTAGCCAGCCAAAAACAAAGGTAGGCAAAACTGATTCCCAGTTAAGACTGATTTCTTGAACAATTCTCAATATACCAAGAATTCAACATTCATTGCCACTGTTAGAGCAACAAGAAGAAAAATGAAAAACCAACAAATCTCAGTGAAGCTGAAGATTAAAAAGCCACAATACAAACCAAGCTCACAACCTAATTTGCTTGTTCAATCAATAATGGAATATAAAGGGTTGATAAAATGAAACCCCAGTTCTCCCACAATTTTTTTTTTTTTTTTTTTTTTTTGGGGTGGTGGTGGGGAGAGGAGAGGGGAAGGAAGGGAAGGGAAGGGAGGAGGAAGATTAGAATAGTTGAACAAAATAGATGAATTCAAGAATTCAAAGTGTCTACAGTCGGCTAAACACACTTTATCAAAATGGCCACAATGTACTCCAGAAAATAGCAAATGATGCATCTTATTTTTTTTATTTTTTTTATGTTTTAGAAAATAGATTTATAGACCTTTCTATCCATATATGGCTTGACTTCTAATTTTTTTATGAGTTAGTATAGGAGTCGCGTGAAGTTACCCCAAGATCCTGGATTGAAATTTTTTTTTCCAGCTTCAGTCCTTTGGTTTAGGCTTGTGGGCTACATTGGCTGGGTTGTTTGCCTATTTAAAAATGCTCATGCATCAGACATTTCACCCTCCCCTCACCCCTCTCACTATATTGGCACATAGGGTCAAGTCTCCTTTTAAGGTTTTCTTTCCTATATTTTTATACGCGTATTATATATGGAAAAATCTTGTTGTAACCAAAATTGATTCAATATTTTCTCTAGCCAGCTATACCCTTCAACCCCACATCCCATTGATGGTATGAGATGGCCTAAGCCCGTTGACGTAACCATCAAGGCCTCTTTTATACACTTCAGATTTTAAGATTGCTTAGCTTAAAGCCATCTCAATGCTTGTCTTGACCTATATGATGGCGTTGTTAGATGCATTGTAATAAAAATCAAGTCTGATTTTGAGGAAGTTGATTTCAAAACCCTCCATTTCTTTGATCGATGGGTGTGGCTTCCTCTGGAAGGTGCTCATCCTTTCATCTAGTTTTAAGGGAACAAAACCAAAAAAAAGTATCATTCAACGGGCACTACGATCATATAAATGGGCTTTAAGCCAAAGTGCGCGTTGATTCACGTGCCACCACAAATGTGATATCAATGACGAATATTTTTTTTTTTTTTTTCCAATTTTGGTTTTACCTATTGACTATTGTGATGAAAACAAACCACGAATAAATCTGATTAATAGCATAATTAATAATATTTAGTTAAATATTTCTTCTTCATATGCCTTTTTTTTAGAAGCATTTTTTGTTCATACTTATTAGTTCCTCTTTGGTATAATTTTTTTAATTACTATTTTTGTTCACAAAAATGGTTTGATGACGTTTGGTATTATTTATGGAGCTTGTTTCTATTAAAAAAAAATTGATAAAACACAAAAACCAAAAGGAGATCAAGAGTCATTTATGTGTTTTGGCCAAAATTGTTTTTTCAGTTAATTTTACTGAATTTTAATAAGCACGTGCTTAAAGTCCTAAATATGGAGGGGTAAAATAATCATTTACTTTGTAAATAGAAATCTAAGTCACTTGCCCCCTCTTTTTCAGTCCAAAGTGGAGAAAGAGAGTTACATTCACCCATCTCTTCAAAAAACTATTTTATACATAGGGATACCAAACTATTTCTAAAAAAAAACTAATTTTCTCAAGTAGTTACCAAATCATTTTTATGTTTTGATAAAAAAAAATAAAAATAAATGTTCATTAATGATTTTTGTTAAATGGATAAAAAAAAAAAAAAAAAAAAAAAAAACCAAAGATTTATGCCTCCCCAACTTAATTTATTGGGCAAACTTCACTCATTTCCCTTGAATTAAGGCGAAATATCAACTGGACCCACCACCTTTGCAAAAATATCATTACACTCGCTTACAAAAAAAAGACGCTATTTAACAGCCCCAACTATTAGTTTTGACTGTTAAATCAAAATACCCCCTATTTTTTTAATACCTAAGCTACTCTCATCTTAAGTGAAAACCCCTTTCTTTCTCTCTTCTTCACAACAATGAGCTTTGATCCGTGTTTCACTCCCAACAATATTGAGATAGGCATTAGATTGTCTCTCCATGTCTTTGAACATCAGCTTTTGGTCTTCATGATGCAACCCTGTCGGCGCCGCCAATAACTTCTTTAACTACCCTGCCAACAGCCAAAGCTACCACCATCACTACTATATTTTTTAAGAAAAGATTGGGAAATGAAAATCTGTGATACTGACAGAAAGAGGCTTGAGAACTGATGTAGATTTCATGATAAGAGGAGCCATATTTCACCTTAACTCTAATGGTGGGTACAACAGAGACTCAATCGGAATCTGGATTCCGCTTTTGTATCAGTATTCCACCTGTTCTAAGTTCCCAATCCAAAACCTCCGATCAACCGACACCTCCAGCCAAGTCGTAGTTCAAGGCCGACATCCCCTTAGTCTTCTTTGTCTTCATTCGCATCATCTTTGTCAATCTTTTCCGTCAATTTTTTTTCTCCGATCGCCCAAAACAGAATGAGATACTTAGGGCTCCTTACGATTTTCAGAGGGAAGAGGAGAAAGAGGGAAAGAAAGGGGTTTTCACTTAAGATGAGGGTAACTTAGGTATAATAGGGGCTATTTTGGGGATTTTGAAAAAAAATTAACTTGACTTAACAACCAAAACTAACGGTTGGAGCTATTAGATAGCATCTTTTTTTTGTAGGGGAGGGTAATGATATTTTCGCAAAGGTGGTGGATCCAGTTGATATTTCGTCTTAGTTCAGGGGAGGGGAGTGGAGTTTTCATCAAACTTTTGACTGGTATAAATTTTGAGGACTAGAATGAATCACTTAGATTCACTCTCGGTATCATGAGATTGGATTTTGCTCTTAGAGCCGGTATGCCTTCCAAACCTTTGATAGCCTCGCTGATGTTTTAAGGCTCTTTATGAAAAATGAGAAGACTAATTAATCCTTATGTTGAATGAAATTGAAGTGAAAAGTACATGATATTTTTCTTGTATGCCAAATCATACAATAACTTTCATCTTAGTTTGATCCCCTTAAGACTTTGTATAATGCTCAAAAGTAAGAATGGGGACTAGAAAGATGACTTAAATTGTTAAATCAGAAAGGCAAGAAGTTTGATAACAAGGGTAGAAAATTTGAGAAGGCCACTCTATCTCAACATCTGAAACTCAGGAGTGAGTTTAAGGGAAAGTATAATTTCTATAAGAAGGTGGGCAATAATAGCAGATTGTAATTAGCTAGAAAAGAAAGCTACCCCTATACCTCTATTATGTTTTAAATCAAATCTAGTAAATGTTCCCTTAATTCTTTGTGGTTTGATAATGGTGCAACTATTCAAATTACAAATTCCATCCACTACTTTAGAAGCAAGTGTAATAGAATTGATTTGTATGTACAAATTTGATCCATTGGTGCTGACACATTATGTACGTACACGTCTCTTCCCCCATATTTAACGATGGATTTTATTTTCCAATGCTATAAATAAATTTTTGAGGAAATTACACTCCCCTTCCGTATATATTTCAGGTATTAACTCTTCCCTTCGAAGTTTATAATTACAAATGTACCCTGTGGTGTTGACACTATTAAAATCAAGTGTTAAATGTCCTTTTTACCCCCATCCTCTTTGTCTAAAAGTCAAGGCTTTCAACTTCTTTGTCTTCGTTCTCAGCGGAAAAATAGTATTCCTCTTCTTCTTCCCCGTCTCCGTTTGGCAGCGGCGGGAACACATGCTTCCCCCTCCTAATCCAACATCGACGAATGCCACACAGAAATCCGATTCCACTCATTGTCACTGTGAATCACCCGTCGATCTTAATAACAAAATCCAAAATAGCAGAGCCACAAAGAAGTCCATAAATCCTATAACAAATTACATTTTGAGACAGAAGTCCAGAAATCCTATAACAAATTACAATTTTATATACCAATAATTTGGATGAAACCCATTTAAGATCCCCAGAAAAAAAGAGAGGAACAAACAAAGATGAAAATCCCGTGAATCACCCATTCCGACTCCACTCATTGTCACCATGAATCACCCGTCGATCTTAATAACAAAATCCAAAATAGCAATAATGGGAGTGGCAATTTTAGTCACCTGAGTACGAGGTCTGGTGTTCCGCCGTCGATAGAGTTATCGTCGAGGATTTCTTCGTTGCAAGATCCACAAGTATTATCTGATCACCGAGATTATGTGAAGATCAACAATGTAGTTGATAGCGGCATCCGTGGAATTCTTTCTAAGTGGGTGAATTATGGAAAAGTTTGGAAGCCGAGGTGGTTAGTTAGGAAACTTACTCTTCCAAATCCCTAACTCTCCCAAAGCCTTAACTCTCACAATCGATCTCAGATTTCAGAATGATAAATTGCCATAGCCCTAAGTCTTCAATGCCACTTCTGAAAAACTAACTGAGAGCTTTAATCTCTCCCAAAGCCCTGGGACTTCGATCATAAACGATTTAATCTCCTAAAGCCCTAACTCTCACAAATCTGCAATTTAATCTAATCTCAGATTTCGATCTTCAACGAGATGAAATATCTTCGATCGCCAACGAGATGAACCACATTCGATCGCCAAAATCTTTGATTTCAAAGTTTAGAACCATCAATTTTAGAGTTCAGAATCATCTTGGAATGAAGAGTAGAGGTTTAGAGTATAGACCCTCCATCGTCCTCTCAATGACGAAGACAATGATAAGTTGAGGGCAAATTCATCATATCCTATAGACTAAGGGTACTTTGGGTTTATGAAAAATTTGTAATACACTTGATGGTTCCTCAGTCACGATCAAAGTACAGTTGATATATTCTATAACTTATAAGGAAAGGGAGTGTAATTTCAAACTTCGTAGGAAAGAGTTATATAATACCTGAAACATACAGGTGGGGGGAGTGTAATTTCCTCTAAATTTTTTGTTATTTTATTTTTGGCGATGGACTTTCATTCTATTGTCAAAATTAACATTTTTCCCTCGAACGTTTGTCATCAACTTTTTTTAGTGATGCTTTTTCCTTTTGCGAGCCAAAGTTGGGCCACAGACAAGTGATTACGAACGGAATGAATTTTTAGTGTATTAGGTAAGACAAAACTTTAGCAAGAAAAAACAGAAAGCAAATTGAGCTCTTGAGTGCGATGTACCTTTTCATTCTTCTATGCCCGGGATGGTACCCAAAGCAAGCGTGTGTCATGCATGGTGAATTCATATATAATAGATAATGGTTCTTCCCCTAAACATAGCTGCCCCTTTCAGGTCATTTCTTCAGCACTAAGTGTCCTTCGCCCTCCCTAAACGATCTACTGTAAATCAAATAGAGATGAGTAAGGCGACAGGAGTAAGTGTTCTTTAGCTTTGCAAGTGAAAAAATTTTCCAAGGACGTGACATTATTAGCTGTAACTGAAGCCACTTTCATCATACTCCTTGAGCTATTACAGTTTTAATGAACCTTAATTTGCTATTGTGGAGGGAACTCTAGATTCTAGAAGGGTTTGATTTTAAGGATAGAGTGTTGTTGCTGCCAAAAACCCCGCTAGTCCAACCTACACAAACACAGACGAAGGAGGCCCGGAACTTTGTCCGGGGTTAGTCCTCCGACGCTCAAGTCAGGGTCGGCGGCACAGTTTAATAAGTGGGTAATGGCGAGGGTCTCAGAACTTACCTTCCCCTTTCTTCCGTGCCTTCTTATATAGCTCTTCGGCCTTAGGGTTTTTTCCCCTTCTTCCCTCTTAGAGTCCTACTAGAATACGTCCAACCATCTGGGAGAATATTCCCCTCATGCAGGCGACGTGACCCCGCGTGATTCTGCGGGCGTGCCTCGGTGATTGAGCGTGCTCGGGTGTGAGTGGTTCCTTGGGCCCTTCGTCTGGTGGGGGACACGTGTCCTAACAGTGACACGTGTCATTACCCCCCACCGAGAGGTTATTTTGGCTATATCAGGAGCCCCCTTACTTCCACTAGGAGCTTCTTCCTGTGGGAGTAACTATCTTCCGAGGTTGACTTGTTCCCTTGGTCCTGGCATTACCAGTGACCAAGGCTTTGCGGTCGATCAAGAGGACCTTTGGCCGCTTCGGATTGGCTTTACTGAGCCCCCTGTCGAAGGTGGAGCCTTCGGTCAGCACTGCTCGGCTTTGCCGAGCCCCCTGCCGAGGGCGGGGTCCTTGGTCAAGTTCGTTCGGCTTTGGCCGAACTCCCAACCGAAAGGGGGAACCTTCGGTCAGGTCCGTTCGGCTTTGGCCGAACTCCCAACCGAAGGGAGAGACCCTCGGTCAGGTACGTTCGGCTTTGGCCGAACTCCCAACCGAAGGAGGGACCTTCGGTCAGGTCCGTTCGGCTTCGGCCGAACTCCCAACCGAAAGGAGGGACCTTCGGTCAGGTCCGTTCGGCTTCGGCCGAACTCCCAACCGAAAGGAGGGACCTTCGGTCAGGTCCGTTCGGCTTCGGCCGAACTCCCAACCGAAGGAGGGACCTTCGGTCAGGTCCGTTCGGCTTTGGCCGAACTCCCAACCGAAGGAGGGACCTTCGGTCAGGTCCGTTCGGCTTTGGCCGAACTCCCAACCGAAAGGAGGGACCTTCGGTCAGGTCCGTTCGGCTTTGGCCGAACTCCCAACCGAAAGGAGAGACCCTCGGTCAGGTACGTTCGGCTTTGGCCGAACTCCCAACCGAAGGAGGGACCTTCGGTCAGGTCTGTTCGGCTTCGGCCGAACTCCCAACCGAAAGGGGGACCCTCGGTCAGGTACGTTCGGCTTTGGCCGAACTCCCAACCGAAGGAGGGACCTTCGGTCAGGTCCGTTCGGCTTTGGCCGAACTCCCAACCGAAAGGGGGACCCTCGGTCAGGTACGTTCGGCTTTGGCCGAACTCCCAACCGAAAGGAGGGACCTTCGG